>NW_026990465.1:0-7500 GCF_963921805.1 Phalacrocorax carbo | reverse complement strand
AGGGTTAGGGTTAGGGTTAGGGTTAGGGTTAGGGTTAGGGTTAGGGTTAGGGTTAGGGTTAGGGTTAGGGTTAGGGTTAGGGTTAGGGTTAGGGTTAGGGTTAGGGTTAGGGTTAGGGTTAGGGTTAGGGTTAGGGTTAGGGTTAGGGTTAGGGTTAGGGTTAGGGTTAGGGTTAGGGTTAGGGTTAGGGTTAGGGTTAGGGTTAGGGTTAGGGTTAGGGTTAGGGTTAGGGTTAGGAGGGTTAGGGTTAGGGTTAGGGTTAGGGTTAGGGTTAGGGTTAGGGTTAGGGTTAGGGTTAGGGTTAGGGTTAGGGTTAGGGTTAGGGTTAGGGTTAGGGTTAGGGTTAGGGTTAGGGTTAGGGTTAGGGTTAGGGTTAGGGTTAGGGTTAGGGTTAGGGTTAGGGTTAGGGTTAGGGTTAGGGTTAGGGTTAGGGTTAGGGTTAGGGTTAGGGTTAGGGTTAGGGTTAGGGTTAGGGTTAGGGTTAGGGTTAGGGTTAGGGTTAGGGTTAGGGTTAGGGTTAGGGTTAGGGTTAGGGTTAGGGTTAGGGTTAGGGTTAGGGTTAGGGTTAGGGTTAGGGTTAGGGTTAGGGTTAGGGTTAGGGTTAGGGTTAGGGTTAGGGTTAGGGTTAGGGTTAGGGTTAGGGTTAGGGTTAGGGTTAGGGTTAGGGTTAGGGTTAGGGTTAGGGTTAGGGTTAGGGTTAGGGTTAGGGTTAGGGTTAGGGTTAGGGTTAGGGTTAGGGTTAGGGTTAGGGTTAGGGTTAGGGTTAGGGTTAGGGTTAGGGTTAGGGTTAGGGTTAGGGTTAGGGTTAGGGTTAGGGTTAGGGTTAGGGTTAGGGTTAGGGTTAGGGTTAGGGTTAGGGTTAGGGTTAGGGTTAGGGTTAGGGTTAGGGTTAGGGTTAGGGTTAGGGTTAGGGTTAGGGTTAGGGTTAGGGTTAGGGTTAGGGTTAGGGTTAGGGTTAGGGTTAGGGTTAGGGTTAGGGTTAGGGTTAGGGTTAGGGTTAGGGTTAGGGTTAGGGTTAGGGTTAGGGTTAGGGTTAGGGTTAGGGTTAGGGTTAGGGTTAGGGTTAGGGTTAGGGTTAGGGTTAGGGTTAGGGTTAGGGTTAGGGTTAGGGTTAGGGTTAGGGTTAGGGTTAGGGTTAGGGTTAGGGTTAGGGTTAGGGTTAGGGTTAGGGTTAGGGTTAGGGTTAGGGTTAGGGTTAGGGTTAGGGTTAGGGTTAGGGTTAGGGTTAGGGTTAGGGTTAGGGTTAGGGTTAGGGTTAGGGTTAGGGTTAGGGTTAGGGTTAGGGTTAGGGTTAGGGTTAGGGTTAGGGTTAGGGTTAGGGTTAGGGTTAGGGTTAGGGTTAGGGTTAGGGTTAGGGTTAGGGTTAGGGTTAGGGTTAGGGTTAGGGTTAGGGTTAGGGTTAGGGTTAGGGTTAGGGTTAGGGTTAGGGTTAGGGTTAGGGTTAGGGTTAGGGTTAGGGTTAGGGTTAGGGTTAGGGTTAGGGTTAGGGTTAGGGTTAGGGTTAGGGTTAGGGTTAGGGTTAGGGTTAGGGTTAGGGTTAGGGTTAGGGTTAGGGTTAGGGTTAGGGTTAGGGTTAGGGTTAGGGTTAGGGTTAGGGTTAGGGTTAGGGTTAGGGTTAGGGTTAGGGTTAGGGTTAGGGTTAGGGTTAGGGTTAGGGTTAGGGTTAGGGTTAGGGTTAGGGTTAGGGTTAGGGTTAGGGTTAGGGTTAGGGTTAGGGTTAGGGTTAGGGTTAGGGTTAGGGTTAGGGTTAGGGTTAGGGTTAGGGTTAGGGTTAGGGTTAGGGTTAGGGTTAGGGTTAGGGTTAGGGTTAGGGTTAGGGTTAGGGTTAGGGTTAGGGTTAGGGTTAGGGTTAGGGTTAGGGTTAGGGTTAGGGTTAGGGTTAGGGTTAGGGTTAGGGTTAGGGTTAGGGTTAGGGTTAGGGTTAGGGTTAGGGTTAGGGTTAGGGTTAGGGTTAGGGTTAGGGTTAGGGTTAGGGTTAGGGTTAGGGTTAGGGTTAGGGTTAGGGTTAGGGTTAGGGTTAGGGTTAGGGTTAGGGTTAGGGTTAGGGTTAGGGTTAGGGTTAGGGTTAGGGTTAGGGTTAGGGTTAGGGTTAGGGTTAGGGTTAGGGTTAGGGTTAGGGTTAGGGTTAGGGTTAGGGTTAGGGTTAGGGTTAGGGTTAGGGTTAGGGTTAGGGTTAGGGTTAGGGTTAGGGTTAGGGTTAGGGTTAGGGTTAGGGTTAGGGTTAGGGTTAGGGTTAGGGTTAGGGTTAGGGTTAGGGTTAGGGTTAGGGTTAGGGTTAGGGTTAGGGTTAGGGTTAGGGTTAGGGTTAGGGTTAGGGTTAGGGTTAGGGTTAGGGTTAGGGTTAGGGTTAGGGTTAGGGTTAGGGTTAGGGTTAGGGTTAGGGTTAGGGTTAGGGTTAGGGTTAGGGTTAGGGTTAGGGTTAGGGTTAGGGTTAGGGTTAGGGTTAGGGTTAGGGTTAGGGTTAGGGTTAGGGTTAGGGTTAGGGTTAGGGTTAGGGTTAGGGTTAGGGTTAGGGTTAGGGTTAGGGTTAGGGTTAGGGTTAGGGTTAGGGTTAGGGTTAGGGTTAGGGTTAGGGTTAGGGTTAGGGTTAGGGTTAGGGTTAGGGTTAGGGTTAGGGTTAGGGTTAGGGTTAGGGTTAGGGTTAGGGTTAGGGTTAGGGTTAGGGTTAGGGTTAGGGTTAGGGTTAGGGTTAGGGTTAGGGTTAGGGTTAGGGTTAGGGTTAGGGTTAGGGTTAGGGTTAGGGTTAGGGTTAGGGTTAGGGTTAGGGTTAGGGTTAGGGTTAGGGTTAGGGTTAGGGTTAGGGTTAGGGTTAGGGTTAGGGTTAGGGTTAGGGTTAGGGTTAGGGTTAGGGTTAGGGTTAGGGTTAGGGTTAGGGTTAGGGTTAGGGTTAGGGTTAGGGTTAGGGTTAGGGTTAGGGTTAGGGTTAGGGTTAGGGTTAGGGTTAGGGTTAGGGTTAGGGTTAGGGTTAGGGTTAGGGTTAGGGTTAGGGTTAGGGTTAGGGTTAGGGTTAGGGTTAGGGTTAGGGTTAGGGTTAGGGTTAGGGTTAGGGTTAGGGTTAGGGTTAGGGTTAGGGTTAGGGTTAGGGTTAGGGTTAGGGTTAGGGTTAGGGTTAGGGTTAGGGTTAGGGTTAGGGTTAGGGTTAGGGTTAGGGTTAGGGTTAGGGTTAGGGTTAGGGTTAGGGTTAGGGTTAGGGTTAGGGTTAGGGTTAGGGTTAGGGTTAGGGTTAGGGTTAGGGTTAGGGTTAGGGTTAGGGTTAGGGTTAGGGTTAGGGTTAGGGTTAGGGTTAGGGTTAGGGTTAGGGTTAGGGTTAGGGTTAGGGTTAGGGTTAGGGTTAGGGTTAGGGTTAGGGTTAGGGTTAGGGTTAGGGTTAGGGTTAGGGTTAGGGTTAGGGTTAGGGTTAGGGTTAGGGTTAGGGTTAGGGTTAGGGTTAGGGTTAGGGTTAGGGTTAGGGTTAGGGTTAGGGTTAGGGTTAGGGTTAGGGTTAGGGTTAGGGTTAGGGTTAGGGTTAGGGTTAGGGTTAGGGTTAGGGTTAGGGTTAGGGTTAGGGTTAGGGTTAGGGTTAGGGTTAGGGTTAGGGTTAGGGTTAGGGTTAGGGTTAGGGTTAGGGTTAGGGTTAGGGTTAGGGTTAGGGTTAGGGTTAGGGTTAGGGTTAGGGTTAGGGTTAGGGTTAGGGTTAGGGTTAGGGTTAGGGTTAGGGTTAGGGTTAGGGTTAGGGTTAGGGTTAGGGTTAGGGTTAGGGTTAGGGTTAGGGTTAGGGTTAGGGTTAGGGTTAGGGTTAGGGTTAGGGTTAGGGTTAGGGTTAGGGTTAGGGTTAGGGTTAGGGTTAGGGTTAGGGTTAGGGTTAGGGTTAGGGTTAGGGTTAGGGTTAGGGTTAGGGTTAGGGTTAGGGTTAGGGTTAGGGTTAGGGTTAGGGTTAGGGTTAGGGTTAGGGTTAGGGTTAGGGTTAGGGTTAGGGTTAGGGTTAGGGTTAGGGTTAGGGTTAGGGTTAGGGTTAGGGTTAGGGTTAGGGTTAGGGTTAGGGTTAGGGTTAGGGTTAGGGTTAGGGTTAGGGTTAGGGTTAGGGTTAGGGTTAGGGTTAGGGTTAGGGTTAGGGTTAGGGTTAGGGTTAGGGTTAGGGTTAGGGTTAGGGTTAGGGTTAGGGTTAGGGTTAGGGTTAGGGTTAGGGTTAGGGTTAGGGTTAGGGTTAGGGTTAGGGTTAGGGTTAGGGTTAGGGTTAGGGTTAGGGTTAGGGTTAGGGTTAGGGTTAGGGTTAGGGTTAGGGTTAGGGTTAGGGTTAGGGTTAGGGTTAGGGTTAGGGTTAGGGTTAGGGTTAGGGTTAGGGTTAGGGTTAGGGTTAGGGTTAGGGTTAGGGTTAGGGTTAGGGTTAGGGTTAGGGTTAGGGTTAGGGTTAGGGTTAGGGTTAGGGTTAGGGTTAGGGTTAGGGTTAGGGTTAGGGTTAGGGTTAGGGTTAGGGTTAGGGTTAGGGTTAGGGTTAGGGTTAGGGTTAGGGTTAGGGTTAGGGTTAGGGTTAGGGTTAGGGTTAGGGTTAGGGTTAGGGTTAGGGTTAGGGTTAGGGTTAGGGTTAGGGTTAGGGTTAGGGTTAGGGTTAGGGTTAGGGTTAGGGTTAGGGTTAGGGTTAGGGTTAGGGTTAGGGTTAGGGTTAGGGTTAGGGTTAGGGTTAGGGTTAGGGTTAGGGTTAGGGTTAGGGTTAGGGTTAGGGTTAGGGTTAGGGTTAGGGTTAGGGTTAGGGTTAGGGTTAGGGTTAGGGTTAGGGTTAGGGTTAGGGTTAGGGTTAGGGTTAGGGTTAGGGTTAGGGTTAGGGTTAGGGTTAGGGTTAGGGTTAGGGTTAGGGTTAGGGTTAGGGTTAGGGTTAGGGTTAGGGTTAGGGTTAGGGTTAGGGTTAGGGTTAGGGTTAGGGTTAGGGTTAGGGTTAGGGTTAGGGTTAGGGTTAGGGTTAGGGTTAGGGTTAGGGTTAGGGTTAGGGTTAGGGTTAGGGTTAGGGTTAGGGTTAGGGTTAGGGTTAGGGTTAGGGTTAGGGTTAGGGTTAGGGTTAGGGTTAGGGTTAGGGTTAGGGTTAGGGTTAGGGTTAGGGTTAGGGTTAGGGTTAGGGTTAGGGTTAGGGTTAGGGTTAGGGTTAGGGTTAGGGTTAGGGTTAGGGTTAGGGTTAGGGTTAGGGTTAGGGTTAGGGTTAGGGTTAGGGTTAGGGTTAGGGTTAGGGTTAGGGTTAGGGTTAGGGTTAGGGTTAGGGTTAGGGTTAGGGTTAGGGTTAGGGTTAGGGTTAGGGTTAGGGTTAGGGTTAGGGTTAGGGTTAGGGTTAGGGTTAGGGTTAGGGTTAGGGTTAGGGTTAGGGTTAGGGTTAGGGTTAGGGTTAGGGTTAGGGTTAGGGTTAGGGTTAGGGTTAGGGTTAGGGTTAGGGTTAGGGTTAGGGTTAGGGTTAGGGTTAGGGTTAGGGTTAGGGTTAGGGTTAGGGTTAGGGTTAGGGTTAGGGTTAGGGTTAGGGTTAGGGTTAGGGTTAGGGTTAGGGTTAGGGTTAGGGTTAGGGTTAGGGTTAGGGTTAGGGTTAGGGTTAGGGTTAGGGTTAGGGTTAGGGTTAGGGTTAGGGTTAGGGTTAGGGTTAGGGTTAGGGTTAGGGTTAGGGTTAGGGTTAGGGTTAGGGTTAGGGTTAGGGTTAGGGTTAGGGTTAGGGTTAGGGTTAGGGTTAGGGTTAGGGTTAGGGTTAGGGTTAGGGTTAGGGTTAGGGTTAGGGTTAGGGTTAGGGTTAGGGTTAGGGTTAGGGTTAGGGTTAGGGTTAGGGTTAGGGTTAGGGTTAGGGTTAGGGTTAGGGTTAGGGTTAGGGTTAGGGTTAGGGTTAGGGTTAGGGTTAGGGTTAGGGTTAGGGTTAGGGTTAGGGTTAGGGTTAGGGTTAGGGTTAGGGTTAGGGTTAGGGTTAGGGTTAGGGTTAGGGTTAGGGTTAGGGTTAGGGTTAGGGTTAGGGTTAGGGTTAGGGTTAGGGTTAGGGTTAGGGTTAGGGTTAGGGTTAGGGTTAGGGTTAGGGTTAGGGTTAGGGTTAGGGTTAGGGTTAGGGTTAGGGTTAGGGTTAGGGTTAGGGTTAGGGTTAGGGTTAGGGTTAGGGTTAGGGTTAGGGTTAGGGTTAGGGTTAGGGTTAGGGTTAGGGTTAGGGTTAGGGTTAGGGTTAGGGTTAGGGTTAGGGTTAGGGTTAGGGTTAGGGTTAGGGTTAGGGTTAGGGTTAGGGTTAGGGTTAGGGTTAGGGTTAGGGTTAGGGTTAGGGTTAGGGTTAGGGTTAGGGTTAGGGTTAGGGTTAGGGTTAGGGTTAGGGTTAGGGTTAGGGTTAGGGTTAGGGTTAGGGTTAGGGTTAGGAGGTTAGGGTTAGGGTTAGGGTTAGGGTTAGGGTTAGGGTTAGGGTTAGGGTTAGGGTTAGGGTTAGGGTTAGGGTTAGGGTTAGGGTTAGGGTTAGGGTTAGGGTTAGGGTTAGGGTTAGGGTTAGGGTTAGGGTTAGGGTTAGGGTTAGGGTTAGGGTTAGGGTTAGGGTTAGGGTTAGGGTTAGGGTTAGGGTTAGGGTTAGGGTTAGGGTTAGGGTTAGGGTTAGGGTTAGGGTTAGGGTTAGGGTTAGGGTTAGGGTTAGGGTTAGGGTTAGGGTTAGGGTTAGGGTTAGGGTTAGGGTTAGGGTTAGGGTTAGGGTTAGGGTTAGGGTTAGGGTTAGGGTTAGGGTTAGGGTTAGGGTTAGGGTTAGGGTTAGGGTTAGGGTTAGGGTTAGGGTTAGGGTTAGGGTTAGGGTTAGGGTTAGGGTTAGGGTTAGGGTTAGGGTTAGGGTTAGGGTTAGGGTTAGGGTTAGGGTTAGGGTTAGGGTTAGGGTTAGGGTTAGGGTTAGGGTTAGGGTTAGGGTTAGGGTTAGGGTTAGGGTTAGGGTTAGGGTTAGGGTTAGGGTTAGGGTTAGGGTTAGGGTTAGGGTTAGGGTTAGGGTTAGGGTTAGGGTTAGGGTTAGGGTTAGGGTTAGGGTTAGGGTTAGGGTTAGGGTTAGGGTTAGGGTTAGGGTTAGGGTTAGGGTTAGGGTTAGGGTTAGGGTTAGGGTTAGGGTTAGGGTTAGGGTTAGGGTTAGGGTTAGGGTTAGGGTTAGGGTTAGGGTTAGGGTTAGGGTTAGGGTTAGGGTTAGGGTTAGGGTTAGGGTTAGGGTTAGGGTTAGGGTTAGGGTTAGGGTTAGGGTTAGGGTTAGGGTTAGGGTTAGGGTTAGGGTTAGGGTTAGGGTTAGGGTTAGGGTTAGGGTTAGGGTTAGGGTTAGGGTTAGGGTTAGGGTTAGGGTTAGGGTTAGGGTTAGGGTTAGGGTTAGGGTTAGGGTTAGGGTTAGGGTTAGGGTTAGGGTTAGGGTTAGGGTTAGGGTTAGGGTTAGGGTTAGGGTTAGGGTTAGGGTTAGGGTTAGGGTTAGGGTTAGGGTTAGGGTTAGGGTTAGGGTTAGGGTTAGGGTTAGGGTTAGGGTTAGGGTTAGGGTTAGGGTTAGGGTTAGGGTTAGGGTTAGGGTTAGGGTTA
>NW_026990464.1:0-18409 GCF_963921805.1 Phalacrocorax carbo | reverse complement strand
TGGTTCCAGGCCGGGTACCTGCCCATGGCGCTGCTGGTGAAGCGCGGCTGCGACGAGGCCTTCCAGCCCCTGGGGGACGTCATCAAAATGTGGGGGCGCGTCCCCTTCGCCCCCGGGCCCGCCCCGCCCCCCCTGCTGGTGAGTCACCCCCAAACCCCCCCCCCCCCCGGGACCCCCCCAAACCCCCTACCGCGACCCCCCCGCGACTCCCCTCCTTCCCCTGGGTAAAGAACGCCGTCCTCGTAGCTGGGGGGGGGTCTTGTGGCACCCAGGGACCCCCCCAAACACAGGCTGGGACCCCCTAAATACTCCCGGGACCCCTCTCAATTCCTCTGACCCCCCCCCCGGGTCCCCAGGGCCCCCCCAAATACCCCCCTGGACCCCCCCTCAATCCCCTAGGGCTCCGCTTCATCCCCTGGGTAAGTAACCCCATCCTCGTAGCTGGGGGGGGGGTTTGTGTCACCCAGGGACCCCCCTAACACATGCTGGGACCCCTAAAGACTCCTGGGACCCCCCTCAATTCCTCTGACCCCCCCCCGGGTCCCCAGGGCCCCCCCAAATACCCACTGGGACCCCTCCCAGCCCCTCAGGGCATCCCCAAAGACTCTCTCGACCCCCAAACATCCTCTGACTTCATTTGCAGCCCCCCCCAACGCCCCCTGAGGCCCCTCCCAGCCCCCCTGGGACCCCCGAACACCCCCTGACTCCCCCTGGGACCCTCCAGCCCCTCAGGGCCCCCCCAAAACAGCCCCCGGGCCCCCCTGAACTCCCTTCAGCCACCCCACAGCACCTCAAGGATCCCCTAAACACCTCTATGACCCCCGCAAACATCCCCTCCAGCCCCCCTGCCCCCCTGAAAACACCCCACAGCCCCCCTGCCCCCCATTTCCAGCCCCCCCTGACCCCCCCCGGCCCCCCCCCAGGGTAACCTGGCCCAGGAGCGGCTGAAGAAGCAGCAGGAGTTGGCGGCGGCGGCTCTTTACCAGCAGCTCCAGCACCAGCAGTTCCTGCAGCTCCTCGGCCGGTGGGTCTGGGGCGGGGGGGTTGGGGGAGGAAGGGGGGTCCCAGGGGCTCCCGTCCCCTCCCCAGACACCAGCGTCCCCCCCCCCAACACCCCCCCCCAATGTCCCCAGGCAGCCGCTGGCCCCCTGCCCTGTCCCCCCGAAAGCTGGGGAGCTGACACCGCAGCAGCTGGGGGCTCTGCTGCAGCAACTGCAGGCCTAAAACCCAGGTGAGACCCCCCGAAACCCCCCCCAAACCTGCCCCCCAACCCCCCCCCCAGATGCCAGGGTCCCCCCCCAGATGCCGGGGTCCCCACTGCCCCCTCCCCCTCTCCCCAGGCAGGGGGAGCCCAACCTGCTGCGGTCGCTGTCGCTGCCAGAGGCGACGTCACTCTGGGACCCCCTGCAGCCCCCCGGTGAGTTGGGGGGCAGAGCTGTGGGTCTGGGGTGGGTGCTGGGGGTCACTGGGGGGAGCTGTGGGTCTGGGGTGGGTGCTGGGGGTCACTGGGGGGGAGCTGGGGGTCAGGGGTGGGTGCTGGGGGTCACTTGGGGGGGTGCTGGGGGTCACTTGGGGGGTGCTGGGGGTCACTGGGGGGGAGCTGTGGGTCTGGGGTGGGTGCTGGGGGTCACTGAGGGGGAGCTGTGGGTCTGGGGTGGGTGCTGGGGGTCACTGGGGGGAGCTGGGGGTCAGGGGTGGGTGCTGGGGGTCACTTGGGGGGGTGCTGGGGGTCACTTGGGGGGGTGCTGGGGGTCACTGGGGGGTGAGCTGTGGGCCTTGGGGTTGGTGCTGGGGGTCACTGGGGGGGAGCTGGGGGTCAGGGGTGGGTGCTGGGGTCACTGGGGGGGAGCTGTGGGTCTGGGGTGTGGTGCTGGGGTCACTGGGCGGGGAGCTGTGGGTCTGGGTGTGGTGCTGGGGGTCACTTGGTGGGGAGCTGTGGGTCTGGGTGTGGTGCTGGGGGTCACTTGGGGGGGGAGCTGTGGGTCTGGGGTGGGTGCTGGGGGTCACTTGGGGGGGAGCTGTGGGTCTGGGTGTGGTGCTGGGGGTCACTTGGGGGGGAGCTGTGGGTCTGGGGTGGGTGCTGGGGGTCACTGGGGGGGAGCTGTGGGTCTGGTGTGGTGCTGGGGGTCACTGGGGGGGAGCTGTGGGTCTGGGGTGGGTGCTGGGGGTCACTGGGGGGGGGAGCTGGGGGTCAGGGGTGGGTGCTGGGGGTGACTGGTGAGTTGGGGGCACTTGGGGGGGGTGCTGGGGGTCACTTGGGGAAGCTGTGGGTCTGGAAGGGTGCTGGGGATCACTGGTGAGTTGGGGGGCACTTGGGGGGGTGCAGGGGTCCGGGGGGGTGCTGGGGGTCATTAGGAGGGTGGGAGAGTAGCTTTGGGGTTAGTGTTTGGGGGGCAGCAGGGGAGTGGGGCTGCCGTGGAGCAGGGGCAGCCCCCAGGGCCGCCGTGGGGCAGCTGTGGGGCTGTGCCCCCCATCTTTACCATGTCCCCCACCCCAGGCAGCGATTCGGGGCTGTGGAGCTGCCCCTGGGCTCCCCCCCCCGAGCCCCATCCTGGAGCAGCTGCAGCTGCAGCAGAAGGTGAGCCCAGGTGTCGGGGGGTGCCCCCCAGGTGTCGGGGGGTGCCCCCCAGGTGTCGGGGTGCCCCCAGGTGTCGGGGTGCCCCCCCCGAGCCCCCCCCTGAGCGCTGCCGCAGCTGCAGGAGCTCCGAGCCCGGCGGGAGGAGGATGACCAGCGGAAGCGGCGGCAGGAGGAAGAGCTGCTGCGGCGCAAGCAGGTGCGGGGGGCGGTGTGGGGTCTTTTGGGGGGGGGGCTTCTTGGGGGGTCCTGGTGGGTTTTGGGGGGCTCTTGGGGGTCCTGGTGGTTTTTAGGGGGATCCGGGGAGTCCTTCCGGGGACCTTGGCGGGGTTCTGGGCGGGTCTTGGGGGGGGCCTGGGGCACCCTGTGGATCTTTGGGGGTCTCTGGGGGTCCTGGTGGACTTTGGGGGGTCCTGGTGGTCCCTGGGGTCCTTCTGGGGACCTTGAGGGGGTTCGGGGGGGGTCCCCAGGGGGATTCTGAGGGGGTCTTGGGGGGCCCTGGTGCATCCTGTGGATCTTTGGGGGTCCCAGGGGGATCCTGGTGGACTTTGGGGGGTTCCTGGGGCATCCCTGGGGGGGTCCTTCAGGGGGCCTTAGGGGGTTCGGGGGGGTCTCAGGATGGGGCCTGGGGCATCCTGGTGGTTTTGGGGGGGGCTCATGGGGGTCCTGGTGGTCTTTAGGGGGGTCCTGGTGGCCCTTCCAGGGACCTTGGGGGGGGGGGGGGTTCAGGGGGGTCCCAGAGGGATTCTGGGGGTTCTTGGGAGGCCTCTGGGGGTCCTGGTGGACTTTGGGGGGTCCTGGGGGTCCCAGGGGGGTCCTGTTGGTTTTTTGGGGGTCTTGGGTGGGTCCTTTAGGGGGCCTTGGGGGGGTTCTGGGGGTCCAGGGAGTTTCTGGGGGCTCTCGGGAGGGGCCTGGGACATCCTGGTGGGTTTTGGGGGTCTCTTGGGGGTCCTGGTGGTCTTTGGGGGATCCCTGGAGGTCCTTCTGGGGGCCTTGGGGGGGTTTTGGGGGGTCCCAGAGGGGTTTGGGGAGGGGTCGGGGGGGCCTGGGGCTCCTGGGGATCTTTGGGGGTCCCAGAGGGATCCTGGTGGACTTTGGGGGGGTCCGGGGGGTCCTTCAGGGGACCTTGGGGGGGGCCTGGGCATCCCAGGGATCTTTGGGGGTTCTTTGGGGGTCCTGGGTGGGGGGTACCTGAGGGTTCTGGGGTCTTTGGGGGGCCACTGGGGGGTCCCAGGAGTGTCCTGGTGGGCTCTGGAGGGGTCCTGGAGGTCCACAAGGGTGCTCTGGGGGTCCCTCAGTGGACCTTTGGGGTCCTGGGGGGGTCCTGGGGGTCCTTCAGGGGATTTTGGGGGGTCCCGGTAGGTCTTGGGGGGGGCTGAGGTTGCCGAGAGGGTCCTGGGGGGGACTTCAGGGGATCTTGAGGGTCCCTGGGGGGTCTCTGGGCTCTTTGGGGGTGTCCCTGGGGTCTTTGAGGGGTTTGGGGTGTCCCTGGGCTGTCTCTGGGGGGTCCCGGGGGTCTTTGGGGGGTTTTCTGGGGGGCTCTTTGGGGGGGGTCCCTGGGGGGGTCTCTCAGCCCCCCCCCCCCGGGCCATGCCCCCCCAGTGCCGGCAGCAGGAGGCGCTGCTGAAGCTGCTGCAGCAAAGTGGGGTCCCCGGGGGGGCCCCCCAAAACTGGGCCCTGCCCAAGGTGCCCCCCCCCACCCCGGACAGCGAGCGGCCCCCCCCCAAGGCGCAGCGGGGAGCCCCCAGGGCTGTGAGTGACACCCCCCCCTCAGCACCCCCCCTTTCCCTGAGCCCCCCCCGGGGTCCCCCCCATATCTCCCGTGTCCCCCCCCCCCCCCGCAGGTGGGGGTCCCGTGGGGGGCAGAGCTGTGGCCCCCCCCCGAGAAGAGCCCCCCGGCCTGGGAGGAGAGCGGGGCCGGGGGGGCGGGGCTGCGAGGGGGTGGGGGCGGCAAGGGCGGCCGCGGCGGCCCCCCCCCGGGGTGAGTGGGGATGGGGGAGGGGCGGGGGGGCATGGGGGGGGTCTGGGGGCGTCACAGGGCGGGGGGGACATGGCCGGGGCACAGGTTATGGAGGGGTGGGGGGACACGGGGGTGGGGGGTTATGAGGGGACGGGGGGGACACATGGGGGGGTTATGGGGGGACGAGGGGGATTGGGGGATGGGGAACACAGGCTATGGGGGTGGGGGGAATTATGGGGGGTGGGGGATGTGGGGGGATGTGGGTCGGGGGGACATGGTGGGGTCACAGGGTAGGGGGATGTAAGGGGGACTGGGGGCCAGGTTTTGGGGGTGGGGGGATGGGGGGCACAGGTTATGGGGGTGGGGGGTTTATGGGGGAGTGGAGGATGTGGGGGGGTACATGGGGGTCACGGCCCCATGGCAGAGGGGTGGGACCCCCAACTCCTGACCCACAGCGGGTGGGGGGGGGAAGGAGGGGTTCCAGCCCCATCTGACCCCCATGTTCCCTCCATCCCCCCCATTTCCCCCATGTAACCCCCCATGTCCCCCCCCATGTGCCCCCCAGGCCGGGGGGGCGGGGCCCGGAGGAGGCGCTGCTGAAGCTGCTGCGGGGGCTGCCCCGCCCCCCCGAGCCCCTCCCACACTGGTGCCAGGCAGCGCTGCAGGCCCTGGGCGCCCCCCCGGGTATGGGGCGGGGGGGGGGCTGAATGCCTGGGTCTGTGGGGGAAGTGTGGGGCCCAGACGCCTGGGTCCCCCCATAGGGTGTGGGTCTGGGTCCTCTCATAGCATGTGGGGCTGGGTCGCCCCATAGCATGTGGGGCTTGGACGCCTGGGTCCCCTGTGGGGTGTGGGCCTGGGTTGCCCCATGGCATGTGGGTCTGGGTTGCCCCATAGCATGTGGGTCTGGGTTGCCCCATGGCGTGTGGGTCTGGGTTGCCCCATAGCATGTGGGTCTGGGTTGCCCCATAGCGTGTGGGCCCTGGACACCTGGGTCCCCTGGGAGGGGATGGGAGGGGATGCCTGGGTGGGGGGAGGGGGTCCCGGACGCCTGGGTCCCCCCTGACTGCTGCCCCTCCCCCAGTGCCGGGGGTGGAGACCCCCCCTCAGCCCCCCCCGCCTTTCGAGGCCTGGCCCCGCCCCGGGGACCCCCCCGAGGCTCAGCCCTTCCCCCGCCCGCTCCTGGAGCACCGCGGCCCCCAGGTGGGCGAGGGGACATGGGGGGCGGGGCATGGGGGAGGGGGAGCTGACCCCCAGCTTCACCCCCCCCGGGGGGGCCCTGTGGGGCTGGGGGTTTATTGGGGTGTGGGGGTGCAGGGGCTCTGGGGAATCTATGGGGAGCTGTGGGGCTGGGGGGGCTGGGGGGATCTGGGTGGGCTGTAGGGGAGGCTATGGAGTGCTGTGGGGGGGGTCTGTGAGGGATCTATGGGGTGCTGTGGGGCTGTGGGGGGGTGTTATGGGGTGCTGGGAGGTCTATGGGGTGCTGGGGGGATTTATGGGGTGGTGGTGGGGGTCTATGGGGAGGTGTGGAGGGTCTGTGGGGGGGTTTCTGTGGGGTGCTGTGGGGGTTCTATGCTGTGGGGGGTCTATGGGGAGGTGGGGGGGCTGTGGGGCTGTGGGGGGGTTCTGTGGGGTGCTGGGTGGGTTTATGGGGTGGTGTGAGGCTGTGGGGGTTCGATGGGGTGCTGGGGGGGGGTTCGATGGGGTGCTGTGTGGGGGTTTCTATGGGGGGGTCTCTGTGGGGCAGCCGTGGGGCTGACCATGCCACCCCCCGCAGGAGGCGTGGCTGGGGGCGGGGCCGCTGCCCCTCCCCCCGTTCGGCCCCGGGGCGAAGCCGCCCCCCCCGGAGGGGCCCGGGGGGGGGAGGGGGAAGCAGCGCCCCCTGCTGCTGCTGCACAGCGACCCCAGCATCCTGGGTACGGGGGGGTGGGGGGGTGGGGGGGGGACACCGTGTGGGGGGTGGGCGGGGGGCGCAATGGGGAGCACCATGGAGCTGCTGGGGGGGCTCTGTGGGGTGATGGGGGGCTCAGTGTGGGGCTGGGGAGGTTTGGGTGGGGACTCTGTGGGTTGGGGGGGCATTGGTGGGCTCAGTGTGGGGCTAGGGAGGTTATGGGGGGGGCACAGTATGGGGCTGGGGGCGCCCTGTGGGGCTGGGTTTGGGGGGGCCTCAGTGTGGGTCTGGGAGGGGGTGTTGGGAGGGTTCAGCGTTGGGCTGGATGGTGTTGGGGGGCTCAGTGTGGGTCTGAGGGGGGGTTAATGTGGGGCTGGGGGGGGTTGGGAGGGCTCAGTGTGGGGCTGGGGTGGGTTATGTGGGGGGTGAAGTGTGGGACTGGAGCACCCTGTGGGTCTGGGGGGGATTGGGGGGAGCTCAGTGTGGGGCTGGATGGAGGCAATGGGGGGCACAGTGTGGGGCTGGAAGGGGGTTGGGGGGTTCAGTGTGGGTCTGGGGGGGGCACTGGGGGGCTCAGCGTGGGGCTGGGGGGCACCCTGTGGGGCTGGGAGGGTTTGGGGAGCCTCACTGTGAGGCTGGGGGGGTTTATGGGGTGGGCTCAAAGTGGGGGGGGTGTCTGGGGGAGGCTCAGTGTGGGGCTGGGGACACCCTGTGGGTCTGGGGAGCTTATGGGGGGGCTCAGTGTGGGGCTGGGGGAGCTCAGTGTGGGGCTGGGGGGGCCCCACTGACCCCTTCCCCCCCCCCAGGCTACTCACTGCATGGCCCCGGGGGTGAGGTGGAGACAGTGGAGGAGTACTGAGCCCCACGGCACGGCTGCCCCACAGCACCCCGTGGGGTCCCCTGGCGCCCCACGGCGCCCCACCAAGCACCTTACGGCCGACATGACCGACCCAGCTGCACTTTAGCCCGGAGCTGCCCCATGGCACTGCCCCACGGTGCCGCCCCACAGCCGGGCCAGAGCAGCCCCACAGAAAGGGGGCTGCAGCTGCCCCACGGACAAACACCAGCCCCACAAGTAGGACAGGACGGGGCCACCCTATAGGGGGCTGGAGCTGCTCCATAGTGCTGGTGTTGCCCCACAGCTGCCCCACAGACACCGGAGCTGCCCCATAGCGCCGGTGCTGCCCCACAGACACCAGAGCTGCCCCACAGCGGGGATCGGAGCTGCCCCATAGATGCCGGAGCTGCCCCATAGCGGAGCTGGACTCATTGCACAAAGCCCCTCCCCCTCGCCCCTCCCCCGGCAGCCAGACCCCGCCCCTCCACGCAGACCCCGCCCCCTTCCCTGCACTGGCCCTGACCCAGTCTCCGCCCTCCCTTCGCTCACGCCCCGCCCACCGCCGGAGCCCCGCCCCTTTCTGTACTGTGTTGCTGTGATGGGGAGGGGCGGATCTGGGGGGAATTCGGGCAATTTTGGTTAGTTTTGGTTTTTTTTAAGCAAACCCTGGGGTTGAGCCGCCCCTCCCCCTCCCTCTGCCCTCCCCCCCCCCCCCCCCAATCAGAGATTTGGGGGTTTTTATGGGGGGGGGCTGGGGGACTGCCCACCTCCCCAGCAATAAGGATGGAGTCCCCCTGCCCCTCCCCCACTCCCGTGCCAACCCCTCCCCCACCAAGGGCGGCGCTGTTGAATGTAAAGGCAGGGGTGTGACCCCCTCCCCCCACCCCCACCCCCTCCTTCCCGCGGGGGGGAGGGGCCAGGCTCCCCCCCCCTTTTCCTACTGAGAGTGGCAAAATGTTTACAGGCCCCTCCCCCACCCGGGGGCCCCTCCCCCTCCCCGGATGCCTGGGCCCCCTGTACATACCCCTCCCCCCCCCCAATAAAGACCTCGGTGCAGCTGCGTTTGCTCCGTGCCCCTCCCCAAGTGGGCGTGGTTTCGCTAAGCCCCACCCCTTTCGGTGGGCGGGGCATCGGGGGTGTGTTATGTTGTGGTGGGCGGGGCTAAAGGAAAACCCCGCCCAATGGGCGCTAAATAGGGGGGTGAGGGAAGACCCGCCCCCATTGCAAAGCCGTCCCCCGCCCTTGGCTACAGTGGGCGGGGCTCAATACCGAGGCCCCGCCCCCTTGATAACTCAGGCATAGCGGGAGGGAGGAACCAGCTGGAAAGGACACGCCCCCTCTTAAGCCACGCCCCCACCGCTCTATGAAGACGGGGGCGTGTCCCGGACGCAGGGGAGGGGGGAGAAGGGGGACTCCCCCCCCTTCAATAAAAAGGGCGCCTGTCCCTTTAAGCGCCCCCATTGTCTGCCGCCCCGCGCCGTCCGCGCGCGCGCAGGGAGGCGGGCGCTGATTGGCCGCGCCGCATCCGCCGGCCCCGCCCACCCGGGCGCTGTCCGGTGCTGAACCCGCGGCCGCCGCCATGAGCGGGGGGGGTCTACGGCGGGGGTACGGCGGGGGGGGCGGGGCCTCGCGGGGAGGGGGCGGGGCCGGGGGATGGAGGGGGGGAGGTGGGGGCGTCACCGTGTCCCCTGCCGGGGGTCACAGTGCGTGTGTCCCCCTGCCCTTCCCCCCCCCCCCCCCCCCCAGATGAGGTGGGGGCGCTCGTGTTCGACATCGGCTCCTTCTCGGTGCGCGCCGGATACGCCGGGGAGGATTGTCCCAAGGTGGGTGTCGCCATGGCCCCTCCCCCCCGGGCCCCTCCCCCCATGTCACCTCCCCCTCCCCCCCATGTCACCTCCCCCCCACCCAGGTCCCCATGGCTGTCGTGGGTTCCCCACACCCCAAGGCCACCACCCTCAGCCCAATGTCCCCATTGCTGTGACATCACCGTGTCCCCAAGGCCAATGTCTATAGGCCAATGTCCCCATTGCCATGACATCACCGTGTCCCCAAGGCCAACGTCCATTGCCCGATGTCCCCATTGCCGTGACATCACCGTGTCCCCAAGGCCAATGTCTATAGGCCAATGTCCCCATTGCCATGACATCACCGTGTCCCCAAGGCCAACGTCCATTGCCCGATGTCCCCATTGCCGTGACATCACCGTGTCCCCAAGGCCAATGTCTATAGGCCAACAACCCCGTCACGGCACCACCCCCATGGCCACACTGTCCCCAAGGCCAACGTCCCCATGGTGGTGGCATCTCCATGGCCGTGTCATCCCCTCTGTATCCCCAACGCCAACATCCCCACCGTGGTGACACCCCCATGTCCCCAAGGCCACCACCCATAGGCCAACATCCCCACCGTGGTGACACCCCCATGTCCCCAAGGCCACCACCCATAGGCCAACATCCCCACCGTGGTGACACCCCCATGTCCCCAAGGCCACCACCCATAGGCCAACATCCCCACCGTGGTGACACCCCCATGTCCCCAAGGCCACCACCCATAGGCCAACATCCCCACCGTGGTGACACCCCCATGGCCACGCTGTCCCCAAGGCTGCCACCCCCACGGCAGCCCTGTCCCCGCCCCGTCCCCGCCCGGTCCCCGCCCGCCAGCTCCGCCCCCGCGGTGACGGGGCCGTGGGGGCGGCACAGGCCGACTTCCCCACCACGGTGGGGGTCCTGCCCCCCGAGGAGGCAGCCCTGGAGCTCGACGGGGACAAGGACAAGAAGGGGGGGAAGGTCTATTACATCGACACCAACGCGCTGCACGTGGCCCGCGAGGGCATGGAGGTGCTCTCGCCCCTCAAGAACGGCATGAGTGAGTGGGGCCGCCGTGGGGCCGCCATGGGGCTGCCATGGGGCTGCCATGGGGACATGGGGACTGGGACACTCTGCAGGGCTGTGGGGACGCTGTGGGGCTAGCGTGGGGCCACCGTGGGGCTGGCGTGGGGCCACCGTGGGGACATGGGGATTGGGAGACTCTGCAGGGCCGTGGGGATGCTGTGGGGCTGCTGTGGGGACACTGTGGGGCTGCCATGGGGACATGGGGATTGGGACACTCTGCAGGGCCATGGGGCCGCTGTGGGGCTGCCGTGGGGCTGGCGTGGGGCCAGCATGGGGCCGCCATGGGGACATGGGGGTGGGGACACCCTGCAGAGCCGTGGGAAACCTGTTGGGGCTGTCTTGGGGGGTTGGGGGTCACCTCGTGGGGCCACCATGGGATTGGGGGCACCCAATGGGGCCATCAGAAGGTTGGGGTCACCCAATGGGTCCTTCACAAGGCTGGGGGCACCCAATTGGTGCCACCATGGGATTGGGGTGACCCAATGGGGCCACCATGATCGTGGGGTGACCCCATGGGGCCACCGTGGGATTGGGGGCACCCAACAGAGCTGCCACGGGGTTGGGGTGACCCAATGGGGCCACCATGAGTGTGGGGTGACCCCATGGGGCCACCATGGGATTGGGGGAACCCAACAGAGCTGCCACGGGATTAGGGTGACCCAACGGGGCCACCATGAGCGTGGGGTGACCCCATGGGGCCACCATGGGATTGGGGGCACCCAACAGAGCTGCCACGGGGTTGGGGTGACCCAACGGGGCCACCATGAGTGTGGGGTGACCCCATGGGGCCACCATGGGATTGGGGTCACCCAACAGAGCCAACATGGGGTTGGGGGTCACCCAATAGGGTCACCATGGGGTTGGGGTCACCCCATAGAGCCCCACCACCTCTCGGGAGCACCCCCAGGACCCCTTTCGACCCCCCCATGACCCCGCTCACCCCAGTCGAGGACTGGGAGTGTTTCCAGGCCATCCTGGACCACACCTACGGGAAACACGTCAAGTCGGAGCCGGGTCTCCACCCCGTTCTCATGTCCGAGGCGCCGGTAGGTGTGTCCCCCCCACCCCCAACCCTCGCGTCACCCCCCACCACCACGGTGGCGGGGTCCCCCGGTGTCCCCACGGCGTCCCCACGGCGTCCCCGCAGTGGAACACGCGCGCCAAGAGGGAGAAGCTGACGGAGCTGATGTTCGAGCACTACAACATCCCGGCTTTCTTCCTCTGCAAGACGGCCGTGCTCACCGCGTATCCCCACCCCCCGGCACCCAGCGGGTGACGCGTACACCCACCCGCCCCCCCGCCACTGCCCAGGGTGTCCACAGCACCTCCCCGGGGGAGCGTGGGGGGTGGGTGGGCCTAGGGGTGGTTGGGCGGGTCTAGAGATGGGTGGGTGGCGGGTTGGGTGGGTGTAGTGTTAGTTGGGTGGGTGCTTGGGTGGGTCTGGGGGTGGGTGGTGGGTCTAGAGACAGTTCGTTGGGTGGGTCTAGGGGTGGTTGGGTGGTCTAGAGATGGGTGGGTGGGTGTAGATGTAGTTGGGTGGGTGGGTGGGTCTAGAGGTAGCTGGGTGGTCTAGAGATGGGTGGGTGGGTGGGTGGGCGGTTGGGGGGTCTAGGGGTGGTTGGGTGGGTCTAGAGGTAGTTCATTGGGTGGTTGGTTGGGTCTAGGAGCGGACAGTGGGTCTAGCGCTGGTTGGGTGGGTGGGTCTGGGGGTGTTTGGGTGTGTGGTTGGTGGGTCTAGAGGAAGTTCATTGGGTGGTTGGATGGTTGGGCAGGTCTAGGGATGGGTGGTGGGTCTAGAAATGGGTGGGTGGGCAGCTGGGTGGGTCTAGAGGGCGTTGGGTGAGCTTAGAGATGGGTGAGTGGGTGGTGGGTAGAAACGGGTGGGTGGGTCTAGACATAGGTGGGTGGGTCTAGAGGTAGATGGGTGGGTGGGTGGGTCTAGGGGTGGTGGGTAGGAAAGGGAGGGTGGGTGGGGCTAGAAGTGGGTGGTGGGTCTAAAGATGGGTGGGTCCAGGGGTGGCTGGGTGTTTCATTGGGTGTTTGGCTTTGTGGGTGGGTGGGGAGTTGGGTGGGTGGGTGGGTGGGTAGTTAGCGGGGGGGGGGGGCCAGCCCTCGTTAGCGAGGTCCCTCGTTAGCGTTAGCCTTGACGGCGGCGGCCCAGCTTCGCCAACGGGCGCAGCACGGGGTTGGTCCTGGACAGCGGGGCCACCCACACCACCGCCATCCCCGTCCACGACGGCTACATCCTCCAGCAAGGTGAGAGGGCGGGGACACGGGAGGGGAGGGCGCGGCCGGGTGGGGTGGGGGCGTGGCTGGGGGCGGATCCTCGCGATGACTTACGGGTGGCCGCCGCAGGCATCGTCAAGTCGCCGCTGGCCGGGGATTTCATCTCCATGCAGTGCCGGGAGCTGTTCCAGGAGATGAACATCGACATCGTGCCGCCCTACATGATCGCTGCCAAGGTAGGGGGCGGGGCAGGGAAGGACACGCCCACCCCGCCGGGAACGGCCTATCAGAGAAAGAGACAGTGGTTGTTAGACTCCGCCCCTGGGGGGGCTGCTCAGCCCCAGCTGCTCCCACCCCCCCACCGACCACTGGGATTTGTCCCACCCCCAAGGGGGTGGTCCAATGCAAAGGCCACGCCCCCCTCGGGCAGGCCCCCCCCCCTTTGGCCCCACCCCAATTGGGGCAGCCTGTCCCCTTGGCACCACCCCTTTAGGGGCAGCCTGCCTATAGGCTCCACCCCTTTAAGGCCAGCCCTTCTGCTTAGCTCCACCCCTTCCCCATAGCCCCACCCCTTCCACCTGCCTCCCCAAACCAGCCCACCCCAGGCCCCGCCCCCCAGCACACTCCCCCACCCCTAGGGGGCACATCCCACCTGACACCCCGCCCCACCCAACACCCCACCCCACGGCACTCCCCCTCCCCTGGGGGGCGTGTCTCAGTGACACCCCACCCTGCATGATGCTCCGCCCCCTGAGGCACTCCCCCTCCCTGGGGGGCATGTCCCAGCTGATGCCCCGCCCAATGCCCCGCCCCCAGGAGGCGGTGCGGGAGGGGGCCCCGCCCAGCTGGAAGAAGAAGGAGAAGCTGCCGCAGGTCGCCAAGTCCTGGCACAACTTCACCTGCAACGTGAGGGGATTTGGGGGTCCCGGGGGGGGGCTGGATGGGTTTGGGAGGGGCTGGAGGGGTTTTGGGGGGGCTCAGGGGGCTTTGGGAAGGGCTGGAGGGGTTTTTTGAGGGGTCAGGGGGCTTTGGTGGGTTTTGGGGCTCAGGAGTCTTTGAGAGGGCTTTGGGGAGACTTGGGGGGGCCTTTGTGGGGGCTTTGGGAGGCTCAGGGGGGCATTGAGGGCGCCATTGGGGGGTTCAGGGTGGGGTGGGGCCTTTTTGAGGAGGGGTCCTGGATGCCTGGGTCCTTTTGGGGGGATTCCCTTATGCCTCGGTTCATTTTTGGGGGGGGTCCTGGACCCCTGGGTCCCCCCCACTCTGTGTCCCCCCCACCCCCCCAGGAGGTGATCCAGGACTTCCAGGCCTCAGTGCTGCAGGTCTCCGACTCCCCCTACGATGAGCAGTGAGCACCGGGTGGGGGTGGGGGGCTCGGGGAGAGTCCTGGGGTGGGTTTTGGGGTTCCCCCAATCCCATAACCCCCCCTCATCCCCCCAGGGTGGCCGCCCAGATGCCCACGGTTCACTACGAGATGCCAAATGGCTACAACACCGACTACGGGGCCGAGCGGCTCCGCATCCCCGAGGGGCTCTTTGATCCCTCCAACGTCAAGGTTTGGGGGGGGGGGGTGTCCGAGGGGATTTGGGGGAGTCCTGAGGGGGTTGGGGGGGTCCCAGGGGGGTTGGGGGGACCACTCTGAGCTCCCCACCATCACCCCACAGGGTCTCTCGGGGAACACGATGCTGGGCGTGGGGCACGTGGTCACCACCAGCATCGGGATGTGCGACATCGACATCCGGCCGGTGAGTCCCCGGGGGGGTTTTGGGGACACACACACACATTTTGGGGGGCAGTGGTGACACCCAGACCCCTCACCCATCCCCCCACAGGGTCTGTACGGCAGCGTCATCGTCACTGGGGGGAACACCCTGCTGCAGGGCTTCACCGACCGCCTCAACCGCGAGCTCTCGCAGAAGACACCCCCTGTGAGGGACTGGAGGGGGAGCCCAGGCATCTGGGGAGGGGACCCCCACCCTCTGCAGTGGGATTCTGGGGGGCTGGGGAGGACCCAGGCATCTGGGAAGGGGATCCCCACCCTCTACTGTGGGATTTGGGGGGGCTAGGGGGGGACCCCCAACCCCCATCGTGGGATTTTGAGGAGCTGGGGGTGACCCAGGCGTCCAGGAAAGGGACCCCCACCTTCCACCATGGTATCTGGGGGGGGCTGGGGTGAGACTCAGGGGTCCAGGAAAGGGACCGCCACTCTCCACCATGGGATTTCGGGGGGCTGGGGAGAGACTCAGGGGTCCAGGAAAGGGACCCCCACTCTCCACCATGGGATTTTGGGGGGCTGGGGGGCCCCAAATATTTGGGAAAGGGACCCCACCCCTCACCATGGGATTTTGGGGCACTGTGGGGGGAACCCAGGGGTGCAGGAAAGGGACCCCCACTCCTCACCATGGGATTCTGGGGTGCTGGGAGGGGACTCTATCCCTCTGTGGGGGCTGAGGGGGATGGATGGACCCAGACTAGGCTCCCAGTTGCCCCCCTTCCCCCCCCCAACCCAGAGCATGCGCCTGAAGCTGATCGCCAGCAATAGCACCATGGAGCGCCGCTTCAGCCCCTGGATCGGGGGCTCCATCCTCGCCTCCCTCGTGAGTGGGGGGCTGTGGGGGGGCTTTGGGGGGAGCGAAGAGGGGCCCGGGCCCCTCACCCCACATCCTCCCCCCCCCACCGTGTCTGTGTGTCTGTCTGTCCCTCAGGGCACCTTCCAGCAGATGTGGATCTCCAAGCAGGAGTACGAGGAAGGGGGGAAGCAGTGCGTGGAGCGCAAGTGTCCCTGAGAGGGGATCTGCACCCCCTCCCCGCCGCCTTGCTCCGGCCATTGGGGCTTATGAGGGGCAAAAAATGCAAAAAAAACCCAGAAAAAACCAATAAAAACCCCAAGAATAAACACCCTGAAAGGTGCCGAATCCGCCCAGAGGGGCCCTGCTGAGGCGGCGCCGCACTGCTGGGTGCCTCGGGGAAAGGCTGAGGAGGCAGGGGGTGCCGTGGGAGGCGTTTTCATGAGGTAAAGTGGGGTGGGGGAAGGGGAGATTTACCGATTTAGAGGATTTTTTTCCTCAAAAGCTGCGAGGGCCGCTACGGCGCGCGCCCCGCCTTGGCGCCTTCCCGCCTGACGAGACGCCCACTGCACATGCGCGGGGGCCTGGCTGGGGGGGAGAGTGGGGGTGGGGGGTGGGAGAGGCGCATGCGTGGGAGCCCCCCCGCGGCGGTCCCAGCCGGAGTCACTGCGCATGCGCACCCCGGAGGAGGGGTGCGCATGCGTAGACAGTGCGAACAGGGTCATTGGCTCATTGCGCATGCGCACTGCCCCGCCGCTCCGGTGGGGGTCCCCGTGTGGTCCCCGCCGCTCCGTTAACGGCGGGGGGGGGGGGTGGATGTTAAGGAGAGGGGTCCGCTGTGACGGGCCGCTGGTGGTGGAATGTGGCTCGCCAGGTTGAGTGACGTCATGAAGCGAGGGATGACGCGGTGGCCCGGCGGTGGGAGGAGCTCGGCTGCCGCTGCGCATGCGCGTCCTCCCCGCAGACTCCAGCTCCCGGCGGCCCCCGCGCGGAGTGAGGCCCCCTTCTCATTGAGGTGTCTCCAACGCGCCTGCTCCGCCGCTCCTCCTCCGCCCTCCCCCACCCCCCAACACCCGCCCGCGCTCCGCGCATCCCGCAACCCTCAACCGAGCCCTACCCCCTCTCCCCTCCCTCCCACCCCCTTCCCCGGCGCGCTTTTCCCCCTCGCGCGATCCGCGCAGGCACTCGCCGCGGCCACCCCCACCCGTCAGGCCCCCCTCCTCCCCCTTCGCACCGCCTCCCCCGCTATTGGCCGCTTTCCCCGCCGCTCCCTCTCCCATTCGCTCCCAGGCTCCGGAGGGGGCAGCGGCCGCGCTCGGCCACGCCCACCGGCTATATAAAGTCCGGCGGGCCGGCGGGCCGCTGCCATCGCGTGCGGGAGGTGGCGGGCGCGGAGGGCCCCAGCTCTGCTCCCCTCACAACAGCACCCCCTAGCGGCGGCGCATGCGCGGCGGCGGCGGGGCACAGCGCGCATGCGCGGGGCGGTCCGCCATGGCGGCCGAACCCGAGGCCTTCCTGGTCCCTCCGCCTCCTCCATCATCATCCTCCTCTTCCTCCGTTACCGGCTCCCGGGAGGAGGATGAAGAAGCTTCACCCGCCGTCGAAGCTCCGCGACCGCGTAACGGCTTTAGGTCGGCGGGCGGAGGAGGTGGGAAACGTCGTAGTAGCTGCGGGGCAAAGCAACCGGCCTGGAAACGGCGTCGCCGGGCGGCCTCGGAGTGCGGCCCGGTGCTTCCCTCCGAGTTCCTGCTCGGGGGAAACATCTTCGATCCCTTAAACCTCAATAGTTTGTTGGACGAGGAGGTGAGCCGGGCGCTCAACGCCCGTACCCCGCAATCCTCCCCGCTCCCCGCCCGCGGCCGCGATCCCGTCGAGATCCTGGTCCCTCGCGATATCACCGACCCCCTCAGCCTCAACGCTCCCGGCGAGGGGCTGCGTTTGGCTTCTCCCGCCAAAAGCACGCGGCGACGCCACCGTCACCGCGGCCAGCAGCGAGCCGCCGCCGCCGCCACCGCCACCGAGGAAGCCGCCTGCCCTCACGCCCTCCCCGCCGCCGCTGCCGCCACCCCGCCGCCGTGTGCCGCCGCCTGCCCCGCCGCCGGCCGCCATCGAAAACGTCGACGGACTTGCAGTAAATCTGAAGGAACCCGCCCTCCGCCGGAAAAACCCAAACCGCCCGGAAAAACCCCCCAGCAACGCCAACGTCGCCAAGTTCGGAAATTCCAATACGGCAATTATTGCAAATATTACGGTTATCGGAACCCCGACTGCGAGGACGGGCGGCTCCGCACCATGCGCCCCGAGTGGTTCGCGGGGAAGGAGGTGTTGGACGTGGGGTGCAACGTGGGTCACCTCACCCTCAGCATCGCCAAACGGTGGCGACCCGCCCGGGTGGTTGGGTTGGACATTGACGGGGGGTTGATCCGTTCGGCGCGGCAAAATATCCGGCATTATCTGTCGGAGGAGATTCAAGCGGAAGCGGCCGGAGCGGGAGGGGGGAACGGCGGAGGTGGGGGGCGGAAAGGTTTTCCCGCCGCTCTCTTGGCAAGTCGGGGTCCCATCGCCGCACCCCGCCTGCCCCCCGACGGGCCCGGCGCCGCCGACTTCCCTCACAACGTGGTTTTTGTCACGGTGAGTGGGGGGGACGGGTGGCTTTTTGGGGGCGTAACGGTCAGATTGGGGGGGGTTGCAAAGGGGTTTGGGGGATCGTGGCCCGTTTGGGGAGGTCGCAAGGGTGTTTTGGGGGAGTCGTGGTCTGACTGGGGGGGTTGAAAGGGGAGTTTGGGGGCGACATGGTCGGTTTGGGGGGGTCACAAAGGGGTTTTGGAGGATTGTGGCTGTTTTGGGGGTAAAGTGATGGGGTTTGGGGGGTCGTAAGGGGATTTTGGGGGAGTCCTGGTCCCACTGCGGGGTTGAAAGGAGGTTTTGGGGGAGTCATGGCTGGTTTGGGAGGGTCGCAAGGGGGTTTTGGGGGTCTCAGGAGGGTTTGGGGGAGTCGCAGCCAGTTTGGGGGTAACACGGTGGGTTTTGGGGGGTCATAAGCGGCTTTAGGGAGGGATCATGGCCAGTCTGGGGGGGTCCCAAAGGGTTATTGGGAGGTCATGGCTGGTTTAGGGGCTTATGAGGGGTTTGGGGGGGGTCACAAGGGGGGTTTGGGGGGTTACGGCCAGTTTGGGGATAATATGGTGGCGTTTTTGGGGGTTGTGGTTGGTTTGGGGGAATGTGGGGTTGGGGGGGGTTCTGAGGGGTTTTGGGGCATCATAAAGGGGCTTGGGGGTTCATGGTCAGATTGGGGGGTTGCAAGGGGGTTTGGGTGGTCATGGTCAGTTTGGAGGTAACTTGGTGGGTTTTGGGGCGTTGTAAAGAGGTTTTGGGGGGTCGTAAGGAGGTTTTGGGGGTTACAGCCAGTTGGGGATATAACATGGTGGGTTTTGGGGGGGTCACAAGAGGGTTTTGGGGGGGCT
>NW_026990462.1:0-17997 GCF_963921805.1 Phalacrocorax carbo | reverse complement strand
AACTGAATGTTGGAAAAAAAATCTAGGATGTTCCACCACCAACCTATTCCATGATATTTTTAAGCTACCAGTTCTTTAGTTATTATGGTATGTCAGTCCTTTTCACCACACCAGGTACAAAGCCAAACAAAGCTAATGAAGAGACATCCACTGATTTGAAGTAATCATTTTAGTCTAGTGTTAACAGCTTTTTAGTCAGGTAAGGTAACTTTGGAACAGAATACCATAAGGGTGCCTTAAAACTATATATATGATCATTCTCCTCTGATGTATTGCTTCCTTCCATACAGACCATGGTTATATAGAACTTTGATTATGGAGGATGCTAAATCTATGTAAATAGGGAAGTAGAATAAGGCTGTAAATCTTTTCAAGTGGTTCCACTGTGATCCAAGGTCTAGTTTTCATACAATCCAGCTGTGTGTAAGCTTGGTTCGAACTTTTGAGAAAATTGATAAATTGTGAGAAACAGCTGTGAGAAAGTGCATAGGAAAGAACTATAAAAGATAAGAAGGGTAAAAATGCAGGAAAAGGCAGGATAATTGAGATAGGACAGTCAGCAACTCAAGGATTAAGGATGAAAAGCACTGATGTGGAAATGTATAAAAAACCAAGAAAAAGAAATTATGTGGAAAGATGACGATTTAGCAACACCAAGGATCAGCCTGTTCCAAGAAGCAAGAGAGGTCACCCTTCCCCCTCTAATAACTGTCTACCAGCAAAGACATATTAAGTGTCAATTATATTAAATATTAACATGAGAGATTATTAGTCTTGGCCATCTATAGAATATATTTACAGGAAAAAAAATTGCTTTGTATTCTTAAACTGTGTAACCTTCCTGCAGACTCTCTTTACAACTTGGAAAAAGTGCCTGTATTGTGACCCAGAGACAGGAAGTTATAAGACAGTCTGAGCTGATAGCACAAATATGCAAAATATTCACATCTTACATCTGCAAAAACTGCTAAAAGATTATAGTTATAACACTTTAATCCATTAAGTAATCCAAAGTTCTTCAATGACAGATTAAACAATTTTGCGTGATTCACTGACAGACTTCCATCAATTTGTCAGTGTCTGCCTTAATCCTTTGGATATATAGTAACTTTTTTTTTTCCATTCAAGGTTATATGGTCAATTCCTTCAGGACAAATGAATTGCCTACTTTTTTTTTTTTTAATATCTAGCTTAAAATGCAATTGTTTATAATGATGTACTTGCCCTTGGTAACTTCTTCCAAATAAAATTAATCTTTGATGGTAATATTCTCCACGTGCTGTATCATGTCAAGAACTATAAATGTTCCATCACTATTTTTATGTTACTTTATGGCTGCAGAAGGACTAGCAATTTATTAGCCCTTTTACATTGTCATCATTATTATGTATTTCACACAGTGAATAAATGACGAACTGTTGCCACAGAAAGTATTTTATTACAAAAAAAAAACCCACACCACCACCCTGTCAGAAAGTGTGAAAGGCCATAGCTCTGCTGCTCTTACCTGAATCCTAGAACAAGAAAATATGAGCTATTTTGTGCTTTAGGCACCATTCAGAGAATGCTGCCGCTGTGAATTGCAGTTTAGCTTGCTCTACACAACCAAATGTGAGAGATTACGTACTTGAGGTCCTGCAGTCTCTTATTCCCCTGCATCACATGCACTGCTTGAGGAACGAGAATACATTTAGAAAGAAAAAAAAGAAAAAGAAAAATAAGAGAAAATAGGGATTGCAAATGTCATTGGCCTTAATATTAAAAAGGGATGATCATAAAATGTTCTAGAAGAAGCCTGAAATTCATATTTCACAAATTAAAAAGCACAGTCCTTGTCCTATGAACGTGGACATTAAATGAGGAACAGGAGTTAATGATCATTAATTTTCATATTGAAAACATATGTAGTAACAAGCAAGAACAGCTTGCAAGTTTAGGCTTTGTGGAAAGGAGGGAAGGAGGGGGAAAGGGGCAGGCAGACAGACAAACATTCATTATCCAGAACTTCATACTGGCTAGTGCTTCTATTGCACTAAAACAGTATTGTAACATTCATGGAAGGGTGTATATTTTACTGGGCATCATTTGAAGGAGTATGTGTGCCAAGAACATCATCCTCCCAGAACACAGCATAAGGAAAAATGGTCAATGGTTGACCCGTTATTAATATGCATCCTACAGCAATATGTCAAGAGGATGAAAATGGTTTCAAATTCCCTCACCAGGATTACATTATTAGTATATAAAATTGCAGGCACAGATCTAAAAGAATCAGTTCAGCCAGTGGCCAAGAGTCTGAATTATAGGAAGAGTTTATATGGCAATCAACAAATATTCAAAAGTACAGCTAATAAGCTTACAGGGAAAATTTTCAATTGCTTCTTCTGTACAGCACACTACATGTGTGAAACATGTAGTTATGAATGTTGATTGGCAAAAAACCCACATAATTTGAATCTGCAGGCATGAATGGCATACTTACGCAGTGGGTTGTATTAACTGCTCAGAAATACTACAGCAAGATCAGAATTATTCGATTACTACAGTAATTATTTTAAAACTGACCAGATAAGATGCAATAAAGTGAAAATAACTGGGCCATCATAACACTGATTGATGTATGGCTATTATACTGAAAAGGCACAGGCTTCATAAATAATCATGAAGGGCAATGACAAGGGTTATGATCAGACACTTTTGGTGTCTCTGTTAGCTCTATTTTATCAAATAATATCAATTACTAAAAGCTGATCTTGATGCATAACTTAAGGATTTCAACAGGAGATCAAGGATCATGATTGTTTAAAAATATGAACTTTGCAATAGATCTTAAGTAATCCTTAGTATATACCAATCTTATACAATTTATGATTAAGGATTCACTCTTGTAGACCATCCAAGTATAATAACAACAAACAAAAAGTTGTCTCAGAATAAATGTAATGTATCAGCATTTCACAGGACTGATCTATTTTTTAACCTTCTGCAAGCCAGGAGATCAATCCTGATACCATAATTGTGCAAACACTTTCACTTATTAGTTTATATTGAAACTGGAAATGCATATATACGCTTAACATTTTAAGCACCACTTTGCTATTAATTGTCTCACACAAAAATGTGGTTCTAACATATCAAACTCTAAAAAGTGGTTAAATAGTGTATTATATCTATGTGAATTCCACTTACATTTTTGGAATTTTTAACTGATATGCCCTTACTACTGATCTATTCCAGATATAGTAGTAGAAAATATATACTGGGCTTGCTATTAGGCTGGTCAGGAATATGCTAGAAATTTTTTTTTCTTTATCAAATATTAATTCATCAAAACCAATTTGTTTGGTGTAGAAACCTATCAATTTTGAATGTTGTTTTGATTGGAAAAAAATTTCTAATTCTTCCTCCTAACACATCCAAATCACACATTCAAGTCATGGCTCATATTGACTTCTTAGGAAATCAGTCTTTTACTTTTTGAAAATATTTTCTGACACTTCTGTTCAGCTACAGTTCATCCCATGCTTGACTTTCACTTAAAGCTATATGGTTTTTTGCATATATGTTCTTGGATGTAACAGGAGGGAGAAAAGAGCAGGGAGGTGTATTGACAGTCCGTCAAAAGGCAAAAAGTGCCTTTGAATAACTCGTTGCAAGGAATATAGAGACACAGAGAACAGACTTTATACCACAAGTGCTTTGCTTGAAGCAGAATGAGGGTAGCCCCTGTGAGGCTTCCTTCCCTGTGAGGGGAACTGTGTGGGGACTCTGAGTCAGGAGCATCACCCATGGCATATTCATGAGCCACCTTGGTTATTCTTTGAATAGAGTGCTTCAGCCAAAAGCCAAGGAACAGCCAAAGCCTAGGAACAGGAGTGATGGACGGCACCTCCAGAGAACTAAAAAAAGATAAAGAATGAACAGCACAAAGGATAAGAAATTCTGTAGACCTAAAAAGAATAAAATCTCATCTTAGTCATGATGGGAGGAGGAGAGAGCATCCTTCTTGAGTTGTGTTCTAGATGCCATGGCCTAATGAGCTACACATATACCTTACATACCTAACTCCTTTAAAGTTCTTCTTCTGTAGAACTTCACCTTCTCTCAATGCCTTTTGCCAAGCTCCTCCTGTAGCTGCACTTAACAGTCACTGACTGTAGTATTTTCCTAGCCAAACCCACTGTAGTCAAAGCCTGTGCAGTGAGCAGCCATATCTCAAGAAATAAGAGAAGAGTATTTCTTGGGGGCAGAAGAGATATTAGCCAAAGCTTCCTGTCAATACATAGAAAAGGGCAAAAACTCTATAGAGAAAACAATCATAATAACAAAGCACATGCAAAAGGGATGGCTGGTCACAAATAAAGTGATTTGTAAGAGGGTATATGAAGGTATTTCCTACAGTCTCCTAAACCAAACATGAAGTAATGACTTAAGACTTGTTCAAATACCTGTTTCCTTAAGGGAAAGGACCTGAAGGGGGACTGTCATCTGTTTGTTTAAAAATGCCCTCCCAGCATTGCTGCTGCAGCTACTGAACTGATTTTAACAATCTCCCACTATGTCACCTTGCACATTGTCCAAACTCACAGCTGGGAGTTGGGTTTGTCATCACATACCAGACAGCTGTTCAGAAAAACACAAGGAGGAACAGTAATAAGGCTGAGATACTGAGGAGATGGGAACACTAATTTGTTACCCCCTCTTTGAGACAAAGAAAAGATCAGTATGGTTCTTCATACAAGAGTCCAGAGTTGGGGAAGGAAAAGTTTATGAGATCTCTTTTCTGAAAGCTGTGAATCATCTGTGTAGCACAGGCATTTGGCATCAGGTAAACTATATCTTATGCTGTAGAGCAAACACAAAGAAAAAAATACTAGAGGGGCACTAAGAATCTGGGCACTAACTTCCTCAATCTATTGATTCACAAATATTTTACTCTACTGATTTACTGACACAGTAATTATCAGGGGTTTAATTTCCATCAGGAAAACACTGAAGTTAGACGTTGTCAACACTTAGCATTGCAAAGTTAACACTTCATATCAGCCAGAATATTTCTTATGTTAAGTCTAGGATCCCTAGGTTACCATAGGTTCCAAATAAACAGGTGACTTCAGTAAAACAACAAATGCATGAGGTGGTGCTGACTTAATTCCCATCACATTGTTTTCAGACGTTCACTGTGTAAAATGACAGTGCTTGAATAGTGTCAGATTTTTAAAGCCTGAAATAGTATGCAGGAGAGGAACTGGATCATTATGGTACTCCTAAGATACTAACATCTGAAAATCCCACTGACTGAAACCGTTGTGTTTATTTCAGCACTTCAGTGTATGTGATATCATTGTATAAAACCATACATTTTCCTCATACAGTTTTATTAATATCAAAAAATATGTAATAATATTTTTAATACTGGATGAACATTAAATATTTAGAGTAATTATTCTAAGGATTCAATTACCATAAATGTTTATTGAAGTGTAAATGTTTGCAAAAAATATGCTTTGGTTTCATTAATAAAATTCTCTTTTTTTGAGTACAATATTTATAGAATTTATATAACCAGCCAGATGGATTACTTTGAAAGTTTAACAGGTACATGCCATCTAGAGTCTCTTAGAAGACATTTCTGATTACTGTGACTAAAATGGCAGATGTTAGTCTTTATTTCCAAAAAACAATCTCAGATTTTGCTTGCCTTCTCATTCAAATGTTTTCTTGACAGAAATGCTAAATAAGCTTTCTATCTGGCTTTGAAAATTAATCCTATGGGGGGTTTTGCACACGTATTTACTTTGAAGACAAACAGAACTGGGTGAACACTGGTATATTTCATGAGCTGTTCTGTATTTGATGTAAAAATTTGATTTAATGTAAAGATCTCTAACATACTCCCACTAATGTCTGCAAGACTCTTTCCATTGGTAACTGTGTACAGCAGGTGTCTTGCACAAAAAAATTGTAGGTGTAATACTTCACTTTTTCAGTTCTCTGTAGAGACTGACTTTTATAATATGCGCACCCATGATTTATGTTCAATCTCATTTGCATTCTTTTTCTTTTCCTGAAGTCATGCAATTTTATGAAAAATTGCCCTTCTACCCACTTCATTTTTTAATTATTATTGCAAAGAATATTTGAACTGTATTTGAAAAGCATATAGATAAATAGACAACTGTTACACGGTGGTTAATTTCATTATGTTTCATGCCCTTTGTTCACTACTAGTTTAGGTTTATTGAATCCCACCATAAAATAATATTGATAGGTGCTGCTGTATCAGCATGTAAGACCTGTACACTAAAACTGTGTTACAGAAACATCTAAGAACAAGGTTTAGAATCTGGGTGATGATTACAAATAGATAAAGTGCACTGAACAAGGATACTATGTAGCTCTACAGTAATAACAATAAGATACAGTGTGGTCACTGTGGATTTATTTGTAAACATTGCAGTATTTACGAAAATATTCCCATGCAACTCACCTATAAGTGAACTGACACCCTTACAGAGTTGTTATTGACCTGGTTTCAGCTGGGATAGAGTTAATTTTCTTTGTAGTACCCAGTATGGGCTATGTTTTGTATTTGTGCTGAAAACAGTGGTGATAACGTGGAGATGTTTTAGTTGTTGCCAAGTGGTTCTTACACTAGTCAAGGGTTTTTTCAGCTCCCCGTGCTCTGCTGGGTGCATAAGGAGCTGAGAGGGGACACAGCCGGGACAGCTGGCCCAAACTGGCCAATGGGATATTCCATACCATATGACGTCATGCTCAGTATATAGAGCTGGGGAAGAATGAGGAAGGGGGGGGGATGTTCGGAGTGATGGTGTTTGTCTTCCCAAGTAATCATTACGCGTGATGGAGCCCTGCTTTCCTGGCGATGGCTGAGCACCTGCCTGCCCATGGGAAGCAGTGAGTGAATTCCTTGTTTTGCTTTGCTTGTGTGCGCAGCTTTTGCTTCACCCATTAAACTGTCTTTATCTCAACACGAGTTGCCTCACTTTTACCCTTATGAATCTCTCCCCCATCCCACCGGGGGGGAGCCAGTGGCTGTGTGGGGCTTGGCTGCTGGCTGGGGCTAAACCACGACAGTTAAGTAATTTCTGTCCTTGTTGCACAGACGCTACGGACAGCTTGTTGAAAAGCAAGCAAACAAGTTGTCATGGAGGTACACTAAACGTAGGACAAGCTCAAAAAGCTTTGTTTTATGGAAGAGCCAAAACCACAACAAAAACCAATGAGAAACGGGTAAACTGAAATCAGTCGGCCCTCGAATAATATCTAACACAAAACAGGCTGGAGTTGTCAGTCGGGGTGTTATTACTACACGTTTACACACAGGAACGACGGCCCACCGTGCGCACACGCACCGCACACGCAGGCAAAGGGGAGCTCCCTCCCTCCCTCCCCCCCGGCACCCAGAAGGTACCATCGCTCGCCGGGGCGGGGGCCGAGGGCTCGCTGAAGGACACACCCAGAAGGAACCACTCACCCGAAGGAAGGCGAGGGCACTCAGTCCCGGGAGGTTTCCTCAGGCGCCGTCCCAGCCCAAGGGAGAGGCCTCGAGCACAGCCCCGCCGCCCCAAGCAGCCCGCCCCGAGGGGGGCTCCGGCAGCGCCCCATTTATACCCCGGGTCGGGCCTGAGCCGTGCCATATCTGGCCATGGTCCAGAAGCTTCTCTGGCCCCGGTGCTGCGCTGGCGGCGGACCCTCTGTGGGCCGAGGGGCCCCGCCTCTCCCCCCTCCCCTACCGAGGGGGTACGTGCCCGTGCCGGGGCCACGGCGACGCGCAAATGGCGCGAAAACGAGGCGCCAAAAGCCCGCGGTCACGGGGCCGAAGGCCCCGATCTCCGGGGGGTGGCGTGGCGGGGGGGAGGGAGCCGGAGTGTACCTGCCACACAAACAAAACTGATTTATTTGGCCCCCTGAGTAGGGTAACTCTCGTGTGGGGAATGTCTGAAACAGGACAGTTGTCACTGTCCAGACGCAAATGGGAGTCTCTGTTGCAAGACTCTGTGACAGCAGCTTCAGCTGGATCACGTCTGACTCTTCCGCTGAAGTCTCATAATGCAGGTGCCCCATAGTCCTATGTGGCCACCTCAGCACATCTATGATCCATCGCCATAGATGTTCTGAATCCAGATGTAGAACTTCTCCTAACTTTCCAAAAAGACTGCCCTACGTGACTGTTTCTGCATCTGCAGGAAGTTAGTATTGCTTATTTACAAGTCTTTTATCCATATACAATTTGATTAATTTGGTAGCAGTAACCACTTAGGGGAGTCTCTGGAAGGAATGGCCAGATTCTCCACTCAGGACATTAGTTGACATAAACACACAACTTTGTCCTTGCACAGAAGGAGCTGACTGGAAGGAGTTTGCAGGACAGTCTGAAATTCTCACCTAGAGAACTCCTGCACCAATTAATCAAGCTGTAACTGTTGCTAAGAGTTCAACCAGAACCAGGTAATCAAGCTGTGAGAGTTGATATGAGTTCAATTAGTACCAAGTCACTCTATTTTCTCAAACCTGTCCGTTATGTCATATATGAAGATGACTGGCTGGGGAGTTCCTGGACCATAGAGAGAACTAATTTCCTCAGGAATATTCAGGGCTAGTTCTAAGGTGTTCATTTGGAATATTATCCATTAACTATTTTTTTAATAGATTAAATAGTCTTCAGCTTTAAATTAACTGAAGAGTACACATAAGAGAAACACTGATCCCTCACCCCAGCATGGTTTTATGGATGAAGAATGTGTCTGTCCTCAACAACCTACAGGATCTACTGGATCTCAAAGTATTTCCACATTCTGTTATTAATTATTTTTTCTTTTTTTTTTTTTTTTTAAACTAGTGAACACATAGAAGGACCACATAATAGTAATGTGATTCTCTATATTGAGAAAGATACTTTTTTTGCTGGAATACCTGGAATACAGTGTTTTCAGTACATACATTATCAATTAACTTAGCTTTTCCCCCCTACCGTAAGCTGTGCATGTATATCTGATACCAATCCCTGATTTGACACTCCTAGAAAAATTTAAGATAAAAATATTAATGATATCAAGAAAATAAACCTGACATGCTGACATGAAATTATGTTTACATTAAATATCACAGAAAAACAGGACTAGAATAACATCCAAAATTCAAGACAGAAAGGAATGCTAAAATTTCCTAACATTTTTTTACACGTACATATTACATACTTACACTTCTGCCACATTCTACCTGATGCTAAAAAATGTCTTCTAAGACTATGGATAGCTAAAAATGACATTGTATGTAAATACTGTTATGTTTCAGAAAAATTCTGTTCCACTTATACAAAATCTTACTTATTAAACTGCTAAAATATTTGGATTGCTTTACCTTTTTCTTACTACTACATGGAGCATTAAAAGTGTTTGTGTTTATGGATGTGTATATACATATTTTAATTGAAGTTTTTCCTTGAAATTGAACTTTTTCCTTAAGATTGGATCTTTTCTTCTAGATAATTAATTTATTATGGGTTTATTTTAATAAAATCTGATTGGTTTTCTAAAAAGTCTTTATACATCTTTTCTATTTTTCTTAATAACTAAAGCTTGTTTATACAGTTCCTATTGAATTATTAAGCTGTATAGCAAAGCTGTGTATGTCTTAGTCTAGCATCTATTGATTGTTTTATAAATTATTTGCCTTTGGAAAAGTCCTTGGAGATAAAAAATAGTTATAAGAAGATTTACCAAATAAAGCAGCCATAAACTGACACAATGAAATTCTCTTTTTTAAAATACATGTAAATAGAAAACCACAGAACTTTAAAACCTTGCCTTTGTGATGAAAGTTGAGAAAAAATAAATAATAAACAACAGATATTCTTAAAATATCTATATAGTAAAAATACTTTTCGAACATTTACAATTGTGTTTTATAAAGCCTGGAGAAGGCTAATACAAGTGTTAAGTTGTCTCAAAGGCCATAAAAGTCCTTATCATCCTGTCTCCAAACCTCTTCATAATCCAATGTAAATTTGACCTTATTATTCTCGAAGTAAGTTCCGTTATTAAAAACAAACAAACAACAAAATAATGCTTCTTTCCACTCCCAGAGTTTAAACATTCTCACTTCCAGTTTATGAAATAACATGTTTTAGTAGGCATATTAGTTTCCTTTTTTATCTCTTTATGACATAATAATTAAAAGTCTATTGCTACACCATAATAAATCATATGGTCTAATGTAAGATATTTCCTCCCTTTACCACCTTTGTTTCATAGAAGCCTTTGTTCTCCAATATGGACCGATAATCTGTTTTGACATGTCATTTCATAACTTGCAGGGAAGAACTTTATGATATTCCTTTCTCGTTGACACTGTCTCAGTTACTCTTAAGTACATTTTTACTATTTGTTATCCTCTTTTGACATTGACTGAAAGATTAACACTATGGGGCAGAAGTTAAGTCCAGGTGAATACTGTAAGTCAAAAGAAAAACAATACAGGCGTTTCTTAGGGCTGTAGGCTGCTGAAAACAGGAGTAATGGAGAAAGCTGTTTTCAACAGCATGAAGAGTCACCTACAGCAGCGTCACACAGGGCGAAGATGCAAGCACTTCCACCTCAACTCCTATTTGGAAAGGTTAGTGAAAGTTCTGATTCTGCATTACTACACATCCTGCAAATATTTTGAGCCTCTCTTTTTTGCCCTTGGCCTCTATGACCTTGACTCAACACGAGCCACTGGAAATGCCCACAGCAGATGATACTGCAGTGAATCTTATATGATCTCACTGAGAGGTGTGGAAATCATTCATAACACAAGAAATTTTATACTTACTTCAAACTGAAGATATTATAGTCTCTTAGGAAAATGGCTGCTGGTTTAGTCAATGGCTCATAGCTGTAGGGAATAAAAGGATCATTATCAGTCAAGCAGGCTCCAGGGGGGATTTCAGGCTATGAGCTGTACCATAGCTTCATGCCAGTTATTCTTAGCTAAACTATCTGCATAAGAAATCCTATACACCTTAACTCTGTATCAGTTGGTTCTAGGAAAAGAAAAAAAAAAACAACCAAAAACAGGGAGGCAGAGAGCAATCTTATACGAAAGTTCTTACTGAAGTTTTCTACTTGTAAAACAATTTAAAATTCTTAACTGGAAAATAAGATAACAGAAGCTAATGGAATAGAAAACACCCAACTTTAAAAAAAATATGTAAAACTTTGAAAAGTAATAACAATTAATTCCAAACAAGAGATTAAAATCTGCAGCATCATGTACAGTCTAATCCACTGAGCCTCTCTGTGCCCTGTAGTCCTACTGAAGTAATGAGAACACAGGCTAAAAATGCAAAGAGAGAATTTCTAGATTTTGTTTGCCTTGTAGTCCTCTGGGCAGTCAGTCTCTGAACTACAGCCATTCAACTCATGTTACCCTAAAAGCACAGTCTTTAGATATAGACAAAATCATTCTGAATTTTATTTTTCTTTCTTTTTCCTTTTTTTGCTTTTTTATACTCTTGAATAATCCCCATGGAAATCCATATTACTGTTAGGATTTTCTATAGTTCTCATCAGCTGAATATCAGGATACCTATTGTCACAGTTCAGTGTACATTCCAAATATGAAAGTGCTCAGCTCTGGATAGAAGTGTCACTGTAAAGGAAAATCAGAGTGCTTTGGGGAAGACTTTGTTCAATAATCACTGCTTCTGACTGCAATCTGTGAAATCATTTTTTATCAAACTTGCAGAATAAAGCCAAGCACAGATGTTTCTTTTTTTTTTTTCAGTACCATTTCTTTTCTTTTGTTATCTTTGTTGCCCATACTCCACATACAAAAATCTGAAAGGTTTTTAGTAACTGTTCATGGAAGAATGAAAGAAGAATGATTTATAGAAGCCAGTTACTCACTTGGATGCATAAAATAAAAAGCGGTCATAAAAAAGCAAACTGTTAGTTTGCTTTAAATCCTACATATGCAAATTCGGAATAGCACTATCTAAACAATTCAACCATTGCTAAAGATGATTAACTTAAAGCTATGCTATAGTGAGTGTATCACAGTTAGGTTCTCATAAACAAAAATATTTTTTCCAGAATACCTAACTGAGAATAGGCAGAGAAGAGTAAATATTAAAATAAGTAGCATTTCTCCTTCAAAAACATGGGTAAACACCAGACATATAATGGCAATTTGTCCATATCTAAGACCTCTATTGGATAGGATTATTAAAAATGTTCAGCTAACAATAAATGCATTCAAAGCTGAGGGAAAAATGGACTCATTCTTTAACTGGCATAGGAAAAGACTGCACACATTTCCTAATTACCTATATACATTAAATTATAGCCAATTAGCTTTGCTCTTTAATGAAATCTTCATTGTTTACAAATTTTACCACAGAATTAAAGCACCTTCAAAGAAAGAAAATGCAGCATACTTAAAAGTGTTTTGATCTGGCGTAGAAAGATACAGGAAGAATCAGTGCATTTCAACTACATTAGACAAATTAAAAGCAGAAATAGGCACATTTTTAACAGTGAGCTAATTAATTGCTGGAATTAATGTCAAAGGAGAATAATAAATTCTGTCCATCTTACACTTTGCACATCAGATTCATTTCAGAAGATAGGCTTAGATGAATATACGTTGCTAGGTTCAACCCAGGAAAAAAATTGTCTGTACTGTACAAAAGTTCAAACTACATTAACTAATTCTTTCTTCTGGAATTAAAATTTATATTTCTTTAAGACTATGTTTGGATGCATTAACAATAATAACTAACTTTAACAAAGTAATAATCTAATCTAGATTGTAACTCCCCAAGTATTTTCTAAGTAAAAACACATTAATCATTGCCTATTACACTCTATTAATGACTTGATATTTAAAAATATAATGCAAAAAATAAAATGCAATTCTAAAAAAAGAAAGATTAATTTGAGTTAGTGACTGAACAAATAGTTTCCTTTTTCTAAGCCAGGTCTGATTATCTAAACCCAAACTGTAATACAAACATTTGATGGTGAACAGAAGAACAGAAAGCTAGTGGCTAGAAGTTGGCTAAACTTATTAAAGAGGTAGCAGATGTGATTACAACAGTTTCCAGACATATAAAACACAAGCTCTTCAAATTTTCAGAGTATAAGTATTTGTTTGCTTTCGTATGTTTTCAATACTATATTAGGTTAACCATTATTTCATAAAGAGACAATCATCTTTACATATCCAAAGAAGGGCATTACTTATTTTTACCTTCTCCTCCTTTCTGCTTATTTCCTCAGATGGATCTAGTAAAACATTCTTGAATAAAGTGATGTTTGTTCTCCTAGATCATTTAACTGCATGCACTACTTGTTAAACCTTCAGTATGCAACTTTGAGTGTTCATGAATTATCATTTTTCAGTGCTGTCCTTTTGGCTACTATGAAGCTGTAAAATATCTCATGCTTCAGGCATATCAGCTGAAATCAGTCCAAGAGGAATGTCCTCATTGGTTATATTTCTGCTAAGCAAGCCATGTGCTTGTGATGACACTGTATTTGCCTGAAGAACATCAGTTCAAAAATCAATTGAAAAAGGGACATCAAGCACTATGTCATCAGCGAATATGTCCTATTTTAGTTTTAAGTGCATACTAACATTTCTTTATGTGATGAACTTGGAGGAACTGAATAGTTTATATTACAAATTTGCAATCAATGATCTACCTGGAAGGATTTTTTACTGAAACAGAAGTTGCACTGTGTGACTAGAGACTGGTGAATGCACGATCTGCATTTAAGAAGAGGGGGAAAAAGTGATACAGGCAAACAGAGGTCTATTCATTTGACTTCTGTGTATAAGAGTTCGTAGAAAAAAAAATAAAGAAAAGATGAAGTTCAGGCATGGATGTAGCTGGAAAAGGTTATAAAATGCAGTTAAAAGGCAACTTTTACCAGACAGAAGCAAACTATTTCTGTGTAAGTTTGCTGATTTGCTAGACAAGGAGAAAGAGTCTCTTCATGTGCATTTACTTTTCCTCCTTGTTATTGTTGATGAGATCATAAACATAGAGCAAGAAAAGAATAAAGGGGTTCTTCCTCATTTTCCCCCCATCTGTAATAGAAGACAGAACTCTTCAAACTTACAAGAATTTTACAGTGAAAGATTTCATATGGAAAATACAGTTTGTTGAAAGAGAAATGTTTTTTGGGAATTTTTTGGTTTGATGAGTTTCTAAACACCTGGCTCACGGCCATCGTTCTGATGATGAAGGCTACATCTAGACATCTTAGAATTTCCACTCTTACACAGAGGGAATCTGGAAGCATTTAGAGTACAATTCTAGGCAGGCTAGGTCCCACCTGTGCAGATTTGGGAACTTTGTTTCAAATATCCCATTTCAGAATTATCAAAGTTCTGACTTCTGTGCTTCGGTTTCCAGTTCCAACACTTCTTGGCTTATCTGGGATTGCCAGAGCCATTAAATTCTCAGACAAAACAATCTAAAATTTTTAATTTCAGTGGAATTTCTTGAATAGTCTTTGGTAAAAAACAGAAAGATTATTTTGAAATGCATAATTTAATTTCCATGCTTTCAAAAGGAGTTATTTCATTTCCCTAATTCAATCCTTTGGATTTAAACTGTTGCTATAATTGTAACTGGATTCATAATTTTATTACTCTTTATTAGATTACCAATTCTTGGTTCCACATGAAAGATCATAGAACCACAGAACAGCTGAGGTTTGAAGGTACCTCTGGAAGTCCTCTAGTCCACTTCCCTCCACTCAAGTAGGATCACTAAGAGCCAGTTTTCCAGGACCATGTCCAGATGGCTTTTGAATGTCCCTAAAGATGGAGGCTCCACAACACTTCTGGCAACACATGCCAGTGCACAGTCACTGTCACAGTAAAAAAAGTGTTTCCTTGTGTTCAGATGGAACCTCCTGTGTTTCAGTTTGTGTCCCTTGTGTCTTGTGTCATTGGGCACCACTGAAAAGAGCCTGGATCTATCTTCTTTACAACCTCCCTTCATATTTTGTATGCATTCGTAAGATGTGTTTATTTAGCCCACAGAAATTGCACTGGATATTGGATCTACTCACTCATCCTTGAAGTTTGGTTGTAATTTGGATGCAGTGTGTGTTTACATGTGTGTGAGTGTGCTCCGATGAGTATGAACAAGGGAGGAATCAAAATAAATGTTGATGAACTAAGAGACAGAAAACTCATCTTTGTAACACAGCAGTGAACTCAAAAAGGAAATATGAGAAAGGCAGATAAGTCAGTGTATTTTCTCACACAATGACACTCATTCTGGAAAGACAAAGCAATGGTCTACAAAACTTAGCCAGAATATTCAGAAGAATCACTGCTGCAAGGCCCTGACCACTGTAGCAGATACCTTATCAGTGTGTTAGCAGCTTACAATTCTTCAGCACAGAAACAAGTACTTAACCTTATACACATGCAAGCAGCTTTACAACATAACATGGTCTTCAGTTAAACATGTGTTTAAATAGTTTGTTGAATTATGTTCCAAAGGTTAGATACAGAATTAATCAGAATCTGAATACAGTTTAGTGACGGAGAACACAATTTTGATGGAATTTAGGTGTCTTATTCCAAAGCTGTCATCCACAAAAAGCTATCCAGCTGCTTTAATTTGGTATAGGAAATCAGCTTATACCTGAACCCATCCAAGATGCAAAAATTGACAGTCTGACAGGAAGATGATCTGCTGAGCTTTTGTCTGAACAGATCCAACATATAGCAAATCAGCAATTATTTCAGCAGTACTTAGGGCAGCCACTGCAACAGTATAGCAGATTGTTTTGCTCTTAAATTCCTTGCTACGCTTCTGAGAATTGTTCTAGTAACTTGTCTGGAAACTGAACAACATGAAGTTTCAAAATTGTCAAACAAAATTTTAATATTATTTTTTATTTTGCTTAAATTAAGAATATTTTAAGACAAAAAGCCATTCCATCAAAGTGAGGCTCTATGTCTCCAGCAGTGTAGTCCAACACAGGGACTAGAAGACCCTGGAGGTAAGTCAGTAGAGTTTTGTGATTACAGAATGAGTCCATCAACATACTGGTGTGAGTTGGGATACAAGGCAATTCAGTAGCAGGACTTATTTTGTTAGGTGCCTCCTTCTGGAAGAAAAAAAGATACCTCACGAAATGTATGGGTAGGCTTTATGTTCTTACAGACATTGAACAGACAGCACTTACATGCAATCTTTTTGTTTGGTAATCTTAATGTTGAAAGAAGATTAATAAGCAGAGAGCTATGAAGATGATCAGGGGACTGGAGCATCTCTCTTATGAGGAAAGGCTGAAAGACTTGGATTTGTTCAGCCTGGAGGAGAGAAGACTGAGGGGGGATTTCATCAATACTTATCAATATCTAAAGGGTGGATGTCAGGATGATGGGACTAGGCTCTTTTCAGTGGTGCCCAGTGACAGGCCAAGGGGCAATGGGCACAAGTTGGAACACAGGAAGTTCCACCTAAACATGAGAAAAAACTTCTTTCCTGTGCGGGTGCCAGAGCAGTGGCACAGGCTGCCCAGGGAGGTTGTGGAGTCTCCTTCCCTGGAGACATTAAAAACGTGCCTGGATGTGTTCCTGTGCCCCCTGTTCTGGGTGTGCCTGCTCAAGCAGGCAGTTGGACGAGATCGTCTCCAGAGGTCCCTTCCAACACCTACCATTCTGCGATTCTGTGAAATTAATTTCATATCTAGGTCCATGAACAAAAAAACCCTATAAAATCTTTCCTCCTATTTATTTAATGAATTCAGGTCCACATTCCCTTTTTTGTCTCTCTTTCCAAGAGAACAATCCCTTTCAAATGAAAAGAAAATTGTTTCTCCTATCACTGTGGGTAATATCAGACCTCAGGTGCTTAAGTGAAAGAATTTTCCATTGTTGGAGAGTGGCGATTCCACAGTGAAGAATTTATGCCAGCTGCTCTATAAACAAACATTTTGTCCTTGAGCCACAGATGAAGATGCACATATTTCACAGCTGACATCAATGTTTTCTTTCTTTGGATGCATAACACAGAAAAAATAGGCACAAGCTCTGCAAGAGGAGCTTCATGGAGTAACCAGAAGGAAAGGAGGGGTGCAATTAGAAAATACATTGAGAAATTTTACTTGTAAATCAAATCAAAGTTTGTTTAAGAGAGATTTCTTTCTTTTGTGATGAGGACTATTTTGACAAAACAAGGCACAAGATCTGGTCTCCGTACAGTAACATTTTGTCAGAAAACAAGACGACACATACCAGAAGAGAGGCAATCTCACTAGACATCTGAAAAATGTCTCTGTCTGCTGTCATTCTACTGACATTCCTACAGTAAACCTTTTATTCTGTTTTGAGTTCTTGATGCACACTGATTCTAATAAAATTTTTTTCTATATATCTTCAAATGACTTAACCAAATTTATGTGTTCTTATGGTCCTGACAAAATGTCCTCATATGCATGTGACACATGCAAAAGAATTTTCCTGTTTCACCTTTCTGTATGAAGATAAAACCAATCAGACGATAAGGAAGAATCAGTTCTGCCACCATCTGTTTTGTGGAATAAGTCCAAAGAAACTCATGAAACAAATCTTTTATATTGCATTCTTCTTTAATTTAATTTGTTTTTGAATACTGTTATAAATGCCTATTAGGGTGGAAACTACACAGCAGCAATTGCTTTTCTCATGAGGTTTAATGATGATCATTGAGCTCATAGTTCTCTGTAACATACAAAAATATTTCTTCTTTCCTTTCAGTTATATTCTTCGCATCTGAGGAGGTGAAAGGTTGTTCCAACTCAGCTCTTAATGTATAGTCTGATGGTTGATCCATTTATACACCTTAGAAACACTTTTTGTTTGTGTAGTCTCAGAGAAAATTATAAAAATGTTTTTGTAATAAATGATGCTCTTACTGTGGATCTCCCATTGTTCAAGTAGGAAAGTGTCCACACCACAATAAAGGGATAACAGTCT
>NW_026990461.1:0-70481 GCF_963921805.1 Phalacrocorax carbo | reverse complement strand
GACGCGGCGGCCCATTCCGGGGTGCCGGAGCCGGTCCGTTTTTTGCCGCGGCGGCCATTCCGGGTGCCGGCGCCGGTCCGTTTTTTGCCGCGGCGGACCATTCCGGGGTGCCGGGGCCGGTCCGTTTTTTGACGCGGCGGCCCATTCCGGGGTGCCGGCTCCGGTCCGTTTTTTGCCGCGGCGGCCCATTCCAGGGTGCCGGCTCCGATCCGTTTTTTGCCGCGGCGGCCCATTCCGGGGTGCCGGCTCCGGTCCGTTTTTTGCCGCGGCGGCCCATTCCGGGGTGCCGGCGCTGGTCCGTTTTTTGCCGCGGCGGCCCATTCCAGGGTGCCGGGGCCGGTCCGTTTTTTGCCGCGGCGGCCCATTCCGGGGTGCCAGGGCCGGTCCGTTTTTGCCGCGGCGGCCCATTCCGGGGTGCCGGCTGCGGTCCGTTTTTTGACGCGGCGGCCCATTCCGGGGTGCCGGACCCGGTCCGTTTTTTGACGCGGCGGCCCATTCCGGGGTGCCGGAGCCGGTCCGTTTTTTGACGCGGCGGCCCATTCCGGGGTGCCGGACCCGGTCCGTTTTTTGCCGCGGCAGCCCATTCCGGGGTGCCGGACCCGGTCCGTTTTTTGCCGCGGCGGCCCATTCCGGGGTGCCGGAGCCGGTCCGTTTTTTGCCGCGGCGGCCCATTCCGGGGTGCCGGCTCAGATCCGTTGTTTGCCGCGGCGGCCCATTCGGGGGGGCCGGCTCGGTCCGTTTTTGCCGCGGCGGCCCATTCCGGGGTGCCGGGGCCGGTCCGTTTTTTGCCACGGCGGCCCATTCCGGGGTGCCGGACCCGGTCCGTTTTTTGCCGCGGCGACCCATTCCGGGGTGCCGGCACCGGTCCGTTTTTTGCCGCGGCGGCCCATTCCGGGGGTGCCGGCTCCGGTCCTTTTTTTGCCGCGGCGGCCCATTCCGGGGTGCCGGGGCCGGTCCGTTTTTTGCCGCGGCGGCCCATTCCGGGGTGCCGGAGCCGGTCGTTTTTGCCGCGGCGGCCCATTCCGGGGTGCCGGCTCAGATCCGTTGTTTGCCGCGGCGGCCCATTCGGGGGGGCCGGCTCCGGTCCGTTTTTGCCGCGGCGGCCCATTCCGGGGTGCCGGGGCCGGTCCGTTTTTTGCCACGGCGGCCCATTCCGGGGTGCCGGGGCCGGTCCGTTTTTTGCCGCGGCGGCCCATTCCGGGGTGCCGGCACCGGTCCGTTTTTTGCCGCGGCGGCCCATTCCGGGGTGCCGGCTCCGGTCCGTTTTTTGCCGCGGCGGCCCATTCCGGGGTGCCGGGGCCGGTCCGTTTTTTGCCGCGGCGGCCCATTCCAGGGTGCCGGGGCCGGTCCGTTTTTTGCCGCGGCGGCCCATTCCGGGGTGCCGGCTCCGGTCCGTTTTTTGCCGCGGCGGCCCATTCCGGGGTGCCGGGGCCGGTCCGTTTTTTGCCGCGGCGGCCCATTCCAGGGTGCCGGCTCCGGTCCGTTTTTTGCCGCGGCGGCCCATTCCGGGGTGCCGGCGCCGGTCCGTTTTTTGCCGCGGCGGCCCATTCCGGGGTGCCGGACCCGGTCCGTTTTTTGCCGCGGCGGCCCATTCCGGGGTGCCGGGGCCGGTCCGTTTTTTGCCGCGGCGGCCCATTCCGGAGGTGCCGGCGCCGGTCTGTTTTTTGCCGCGGCGGCCCATTCCGGGGTGCCGGGGCCGGTCCGTTTTTTGCCGCGGCGGCCCATTCCGGGGTGCCGGACCCGGTCCGTTTTTTGCCGCGGCGGCCCATTCCGGGGTGCCGGCGCCGGTCTGTTTTTTGACGCGGCGGCCCATTCCGGGGTGCCGGAGCCGGTCCGTTTTTTGCCGCGGCGGCCCATTCGGGGGTGCCGGCTCCGGTCCGTTTTTTGCCGCGGCGGACCATTCCGGGGTGCCGGGGCCGGTCCGTTTTTTGCCGCGGCGGCCCATTCCGGGGGTGCCGGCTCCGGTCCGTTTTTTGCCGCGGCGGCCCATTCCGGGGTGCCGGCTCCGGTCCGTTTTTTGCCGCGGCGGCCCATTCCGGGGTGCCGGACCCGGTCCGTTTTTTGACGCGGCGGCCCATTCCGGGGTGCCGGGGCCGGTCCGTTTTTTGCCGCGGCGGCCCATTCCGGGGTGCCGGAGCCGGTCCGTTTTTTGCCGCGGCGGCCCATTCCGGGGTGCCGGACCCGGTCCGTTTTTTGCCGCGGCGGCCCATTCCGGGGTGCCGGCGCCGGTCTGTTTTTTGACGCGGCGGCCCATTCCGGGGTGCCGGAGCCGGTCCGTTTTTTGCCGCGGCGGCCCATTCCGGGGTGCCGGCTCCGGTCCGTTTTTTGCCGCGGCGGACCATTCCGGGGTGCCGGGGCCGGTCCGTTTTTTGCCGCGGCGGCCCATTCCGGGGTGCCGGCTCCGGTCCGTTTTTTGCCGCGGCGGCCCATTCCGGGGTGCCGGCTCCGGTCCGTTTTTTGCCGCGGCGGCCCATTCCGGGGTGCCGGACCCGGTCCGTTTTTTGACGCGGCGGCCCATTCCGGGGTGCCGGGGCCGGTCCGTTTTTTGCCGCGGCGGCCCATTCCGGGGTGCCGGAGCCGGTCCGTTTTTTGACGCGGCGGCCCATTCCGGGGTGCCGGACCCGGTCCGTTTTTTGCCGCGGCGGCCCATTCCGGGGTGCCGGACCCGGTCCGTTTTTTGCCGCGGCGGCCCATTCCGGGGTGCCGGAGCCGGTCCGTTTTTTGCCGCGGCGGCCCATTCCGGGGTGCCGGCTCAGATCCGTTGTTTGCCGCGGCGGCCCATTCGGGGGGGCCGGCTCCGGTCCGTTTTTGCCGCGGCGGCCCATTCCGGGGTGCCGGGGCCGGTCCGTTTTTTGCCGCGGCGGCCCATTCCGGGGTGCCGGGGCCGGTCCGTTTTTTGCCGCGGCGGCCCATTCCGGGGTGCCGGGGCCGGTCCGTTTTTTGCCGCGGCGGCCCATTCCGGGGTGCCGGAGCCGGTCCGTTTTTTGCCGCGGCGGCCCATTCCGGGGTGCCGGGGCCGGTCCGTTTTTTGCCGCGGCGGCCCATTCCGGGGTGCCGGCTCCGGTCCGTTTTTTGCCGCGGCGGCCCATTCCGGGGTGCCGGCTCCGGTCCGTTTTTTGCCGCGGCGGCCCATTCCGGGGTGCCGGCGCCGGTCTGTTTTTTGCCGCGGCGGCCCATTCCGGGGTGCCGGGGCCGGTCCGTTTTTTGCCGCGGCGGCCCATTCCGGGGTGCCGGACCCGGTCCGTTTTTTGCCGCGGCGGCCCATTCCGGGGTGCCGGCGCCGGTCTGTTTTTTGACGCGGCGGCCCATTCCGGGGTGCCGGAGCCGGTCCGTTTTTTGCCGCGGCGGCCCATTCCGGGGTGCCGGCGCCGGTCCGTTTTTTGCCGCGGCGGACCATTCCGGGGTGCCGGGGCCGGTCCGTTTTTTGACGCGGCGGCCCATTCCGGGGTGCCGGCTCCGGTCCGTTTTTTGCCGCGGCGGCCCATTCCAGGGTGCCGGCTCCGATCCGTTTTTTGCCGCGGCGGCCCATTCCGGGGTGCCGGCTCCGGTCCGTTTTTTGCCGCGGCGGCCCATTCCGGGGTGCCGGCGCTGGTCCGTTTTTTGCCGCGGCGGCCCATTCCAGGGTGCCGGGGCCGGTCCGTTTTTTGCCGCGGCGGCCCATTCCGGGGTGCCAGGGCCGGTCCGTTTTTTGCCGCGGCGGCCCATTCCGGGGTGCCGGCTGCGGTCCGTTTTTTGACGCGGCGGCCCATTCCGGGGTGCCGGACCCGGTCCGTTTTTTGACGCGGCGGCCCATTCCGGGGTGCCGGAGCCGGTCCGTTTTTTGACGCGGCGGCCCATTCCGGGGTGCCGGACCCGGTCCGTTTTTTGCCGCGGCAGCCCATTCCGGGGTGCCGGACCCGGTCCGTTTTTTGCCGCGGCGGCCCATTCCGGGGTGCCGGAGCCGGTCCGTTTTTTGCCGCGGCGGCCCATTCCGGGGTGCCGGCTCAGATCCGTTGTTTGCCGCGGCGGCCCATTCGGGGGGGCCGGCTCCGGTCCGTTTTTGCCGCGGCGGCCCATTCCGGGGTGCCGGGGCCGGTCCGTTTTTTGCCACGGCGGCCCATTCCGGGGTGCCGGACCCGGTCCGTTTTTTGCCGCGGCGACCCATTCCGGGGTGCCGGCACCGGTCCGTTTTTTGCCGCGGCGGCCCATTCCGGGGTGCCGGCTCCGGTCCTTTTTTTGCCGCGGCGGCCCATTCCGGGGTGCCGGGGCCGGTCCGTTTTTTGCCGCGGCGGCCCATTCCGGGGTGCCGGAGCCGGTCCGTTTTTTGCCGCGGCGGCCCATTCCGGGGTGCCGGCTCAGATCCGTTGTTTGCCGCGGCGGCCCATTCGGGGGGGCCGGCTCCGGTCCGTTTTTGCCGCGGCGGCCCATTCCGGGGTGCCGGGGCCGGTCCTTTTTTTGCCACACGGCCCATTCCGGGGTGCCGGCTCCGGTCCGTTTTTTGCCGCGGCGGCCCATTCCGGGGTGCCGGCACCGGTCCGTTTTTTGCCGCGGCGGCCCATTCCGGGGTGCCGGCTCCGGTCCGTTTTTTGCCGCGGCGGCCCATTCCGGGGTGCCGGGGCCGGTCCGTTTTTTGCCGCGGCGGCCCATTCCAGGGTGCCGGGGCCGGTCCGTTTTTTGCCGCGGCGGCCCATTCCGGGGTGCCGGCTCCGGTCCGTTTTTTGCCGCGGCGGCCCATTCCGGGGTGCCGGGGCCGGTCCGTTTTTTGCCGCGGCGGCCCATTCCAGGGTGCCGGCTCCGGTCCGTTTTTTGCCGCGGCGGCCCATTCCGGGGTGCCGGGGCCGGTCCGTTTTTTGACGCGGCGGCCCATTCCGGGGTGCCGGAGCCGGTCCGTTTTTTGCCGCGGCGGCCCATTCCGGGGTGCCGGATCTGGTCCGTTTTTTGCCGCGGCAGCCCATTCCGGGGTGCCGGCTCTGGTCCGTTTTTTGCCGCGGCGGCCCATTCCGGGGTGCCGGGGCCGGTCCGTTTTTTGCCGCGGCGGCCCATTCCGGGGTGCCGGGGCCGGTCCGTTTTTTGCCGCGGCGGCCCATTCCGGGGTGCCGGCTCCGGTCCGTTTTTTGCCGCGGCGGCCCATTCCGGGGTGCCGGACCTGGTCCGTTTTTTGCCGCGGCAGCCCATTCCGGGGTGCCGGCTCCGGTCCGTTATTTGCCGCGGCGGCCCATTCCGGGCTGCCGGGGCCGGTCCGTTTTTTGCCACGGCGGCCCATTCCGGGGTGCCGGACCCGGTCCGTTTTTTGCCGCGGCGGCCCATTCCGGGCTGCCGGGGCCGGTCCGTTTTTTGCCACGGCGGCCCATTCCGGGGTGCCGGACCCGGTCCGTTTTTTGCCGCGGCGGCCCATTCCGGGGTGCCGGCGCCGGTCCGTTTTTTGCCGCGGCGGCCCATTCCGGGGTGCCGGACCCGGTCCGTTTTTTGCCGCGGCGGCCCATTCCGGGGTGCCGGCGCCGGTCCGTTTTTTGCCGCGGCGGACCATTCCGGGGTGCCGGGGCCGGTCCGTTTTTTGACGCGGCGGCCCATTCCGGGGTGCCGTAGCCGGTCCGTTTTTTGCCGCGGCGGCCCATTCCGGGGTGCCGGCTCCGGTCCGTTTTTTGCCGCGGCGGCCCATTCCGTGGTGCCGGGGCCGGTCCGTTTTTTGCCGCGGCGGCCCATTCCGGGGTGCCGGCTCCGGTCCGTTTTTTGCCGCGGCGGCCCATTCCGGGGTGCCGGGGCCGGTCCGTTTTTTGCCGCGGCGGCCCATTCCGGGGTGCCGGCTCCGGTCCGTTTTTTGCCGCGGCGGCCCATTCCGGGGTGCCGGCGCCGGTCCGTTTTTTGCCGCGGCGGCCCATTCCAGGGTGCCGGGGCCGGTCCGTTTTTTGCCGCGGCGGCCCATTCCGGGGTGCCGGCTCCGATCCGTTTTTTGCCGCGGCGGCCCATTCCGGGGTGCCGCAGCCGGTCCGTTTTTTGCCGCGGCGGCCCATTCCGGGGTGCCGCCTCCGGTCCGTTTTTTGCCGCGCCGGCCCATTCCGGGGTGCCGGCGCCGGTCCGTTTTTTGCCGCGGCGGCCCATTCCGGGGTGCCGGAGCTGGTCCATTTTTTGCCGCGGCGGCCCTATCCGGGGTGCCAGGGCCGGTCCGTTTTTTGCCGCGGCGGCCCATTCCGGGGTGCCGGGGCCGGTCCGTTTTTTGCCGCGGCGGCCCATTCCGGGGTGCCGGGGCCGGTCCGTTTTTTGCCGCGGCGGCCCATTCCGGGGTGCCGGACCCGGTCCGTTTTTTACTGCGGCGGCCCATTCCGGGGTGCCGGGGCCGGTCCGTTTTTTGCCGTGGCGGCCCATTCCGGGGTGCCGGCTCCGGTCCGTTTTTTGCCGCGGCGGCCCATTCCGGGGTGCCGGACCCGGTCCGTTTTTTGCCGCGGCGGCCCATTCCGGGGTGCCGGGGCCGGTCCGTTTTTTGCCGCGGCGGCCCATTCCGGGGTGCCAGGGCCGGTCCGTTTTTTGCCGCGGCGGCCCATTCCGGGGTGCCGGACCCGGTCCGTTTTTTGCCGCGGCGGCCCATTCCGGGGTGCCGGCTCCGGTCCGTTTTTTGCCGCGGCGGCCCATTCCGGGGTGCCGGGGCCAGTCCGTTTTTTGCCGCGGCGGCCCATTCCGGGGTGCCGGCGCCGGTCCGTTTTTTGCCGCGGCGGCCCATTCCAGGGTGCCGGCGCCGGTCCGTTTTTTGCCGCGGCGGCCCATTCCGGGGTGCCGGCTCCGGTCCGTTTTTTGCCGCGGCGGCCCATTCCGGGGTGCCGGGGCCGGTCCGTTTTTTGCCGCGGCGGCCCATTCCGGGGTGCCAGACCCGGTCCGTTTTTTGCCGCGGCGGCCCATTCCGGGGTGCCAGACCCGGTCCGTTTTTTGCCGCGGCGGCCCATTCCGGGGTGCCGGCGCCGGTCTGTTTTTTGCCGCGGCGGCCCATTCCGGGGTGCCGGACCCGGTCCGTTTTTTGCCGCGGCGGCCCATTCCGGGGTGCCGGGGCCGGTCCGTTTTTTGACGCGGCGGCCCATTCCGGGGTGCCGGCTCCGGTCCGTTTTTTGCCGCGGCGGCCCATTCCGGGGTGCCGGACCCGGTCCGTTTTTTGACGCGGCGGCCCATTCCGGGGTGCTCGGGCCGGTCCGTTTTTTGCCGCGGCGGCCCATTCCGGGGTGCCGGACCCGGTCCGTTTTTTGACGCGGCGGCCCATTCCGGGGTGCCGGGGCCGGTCCATTTTTTGCCGCGGCGGCCCATTCCGGGGTGCCGGACCCGGTCCGTTTTTTGCCGCGGCGGCCCATTCCGGGGTGCCGGGGCCGGTCCGTTTTTTGCCGCGGCGGCCCATTCCGGGGTGCCGGCTCCGGTCCGTTTTTTGCCGCGGCGGCCCATTCCAGGGTGCCGGCGCCGGTCCGTTTTTTGCCGCGGCGGCCCATTCCGGGGTGCCGGCTCTGGTCTGTTTTTTGCCGCGGCGGCCCATTCCGGGGTGCCGGCTCCGGTCCGTTTTTTGCCGCGGCGGCCCATTCCAGGGTGCCGGCTCCGATCCGTTTTTTGCCACGGCGGCCCATTCCGGGGTGCTGGCGCCGGTCCGTTTTTTGCCGCGGCGGCCCATTCCGGAGTGCCAGAGCCGGTCCGTTTTTTGCCGCGGCGGCCCATTCCGGGGTGCCGGACTCGGTCCGTTTTTTGCCGCGGCGGCCCATTCCGGGGTGCCGGGGCCGGTCCGTTTTTTGCCGCGGCGGCCCATTCCGGGGTGCCGGCTCCGGTCCGTTTTTTGCCGCGGCGGCCCATTCCGGGGTGCCGGGGCCGGTCCGTTTTTTGCCGCGGCGGCCCATTCCGGGGTGCCGGCGCCGGTCCGTTTTTTGCCGCGGCGGCCCATTCCGGGGTGCCGGCTCCGGTCCGTTTTTTGCCGCGGCGGCCCATTCCGGGGTGCCGGACCCGGTCCGTTTTTTGCCGCGGCGGCCCATTCCGGGGTGCCGGACCCGGTCCGTTTTTTGCCGCGGCGGCCCATTCCGGGGTGTGGGAGCCGGTCCGTTTTTTGACGCGGCGGCCCATTCCGGGGTGCCGGAGCCGGTCCGTTTTTTGCCGCAGCAGCCCATTCCGGGGTGCCGGGGCCGGTCCGTTTTTTGCCGCGGCGGCCCATTCCGGGGTGCCAGGGCCGGTCCGTTTTTTGCCGCGGCGGCCCATTCCGGGGTGCCGGCGCCGGTCCGTTTTTTGCCGCGGCGGCCCATTCCGGGGTGCCGGCTCCGGTCCGTTTTTTGCCGCGGCGGCCCATTCCGGGGTGCCGGACCCGGTCCGTTTTTTGCCGCGGCGGCCCATTCCGGGGTGCCGGACCCGGTCCGTTTTTTGCCGCGGCGGCCCATTCCGGGGTGTGGGAGCCGGTCCGTTTTTTGACGCGGCGGCCCATTCCGGGGTGCCGGAGCCGGTCCGTTTTTTGCCGCAGCAGCCCATTCCGGGGTGCCGGACCCGGTCCGTTTTTTTCCGCGGCGGCCCATTCCGGGGTGCCAGGGCCGGTCCGTTTTTTTGCCGCGGCGGCCCATTCCGGGGTGCCGGCGCCGGTCCGTTTTTTGCCGCGGCGGCCCATTCCGGGGTGCCAGGGCCGGTCCGTTTTTTGCCGCGGCGGCCCATTCCAGGGTGCCGGCTCCGATCCGTTTTTTGCCGCGGCGGCCCATTCCGGGGTGCCGGAGCCGGTCCGTTTTTTGCCGCGGCGGCCCATTCCGGGGTGCCGGCTCCGGTCCGTTTTTTGCCGCGGCGGCCCATTCCGGGGTGCCGGGGCCGGTCCGTTTTTTGCCGCGGCGGCCCATTCCGGGGTGCCGGACCCGGTCTGTTTTTTGCCGCGGCGGCCCATTCCAGGGTGCCGGCTCCGGTCCGTTTTTTGCCGCGGCGGCCCATTCCGGGGTGCCGGCGCCAGTCCGTTTTTTGCCGCGGCGGACCATTCCGGGGTGCCGGCTCCGGTCCGTTTTTTGCCGCGGCGGCCCATTCCGGGGTGCCGGGGCCGGTCCGTTTTTTTGCCGCGGCGGCCCATTCCGGGGTGCCGGGGCCGGTCCGTTTTTTGCCGCGGCGGCCCATTCCGGGGTGCCGGGGCCGGTCCGTTTTTTGCCGCGGCGGCCCATTCCGGGGTGCCGGACCCGGTCCGTTTTTTGCCGTGGCAGCCCATTCCGGGGTGCCGGCTCCGGTCCGTTTTTTGCCGCGGCGGCCCATTCCGGGGTGCCGGCGCCGGTCCGTTTTTTGCCGCGGCGGCCCATTCCGGGGTGCCGGACCCGGTCCGTTTTTTGCCGCGGCGGCCCATTCCGGGGTGCCGGGGCCGGTCCGTTTTTTGCCGCGGCGGCCCATTCCGGGGTGCCGGGGCCGGTCCGTTTTTTGCCGCGCCGGCCCATTCCGGGGTGCCGGACCCGGTCCGTTTTTTGCCGCGGCGGCCCATTCCGGGGTGCCGGAGCTGGTCCGTTTTTTGCCGCGGCGGCCCTATCCGGGGTGCCAGGGCCGGTCCGTTTTTTGCCGCGGCGGCCCATTCCGGGGTGCCGGGGCCGGTCCGTTTTTTACCGCGGCGGCCCATTCCGTGGTGCCGGGGCCGGTCCGTTTTTTGCCGCGGCGGCCCATTCCGGGGTGCCGGCGCCGGTCCGTTTTTTGCCGCGGCGGCCCATTCCGGGGTGCCGGACCCGGTCCGTTTTTTGCCGCGGCGGCCCATTCCGGGGTGCCGGGGCCGGTCCGTTTTTTACCGCGGCGGCCCATTCCGTGGTGCATGGGCCGGTCCGTTTTTTGACGCGGCGGCCCATTCCGGGGTGCCGGACCCGGTCCGTTTTTTACTGCGGCGGCCCATTCCGGGGTGCCGGGGCCGGTCCGTTTTTTGCCGCGGCGGCCCATTCCGGGGTGCCGGCTCCGGTCCGTTTTTTGCCGCGGCGGCCCATTCCGGGGTGCCGGGGCCGGTCCGTTTTTTGCCGCGGCGGCCCATTCCGGGGTGCCGGAGCCGGTCCGTTTTTTGCCGCGGCGGCCCATTCCGGGGTGCCGGACCAGGTCCGTTTTTTGCCGCGGCAGCCCATTCCGGGGTGCCGGGGCCGGTCCGTTTTTTGCCGCGGCGGCCCATTCCGGGGTGCCGGCTCCGGTCCGTTTTTTGCCGCGGCGGCCCATTCCGGGGTGCCGGCGCCGGTCCGTTTTTTGCCGCGGCGGCCCATTCCGGGGTGCCGGCGCCGGTCCGTTTTTTGCCGCGGCGGCCCATTCCGGGGTGCCGGGCCCGGTCCGTTTTTTGCCGCGGCGGCCCATTCCGGGGTGCCGGCTCCGGTCCGTTTTTTGCCGCGCCGGCCCATTCCGGGGTGCCGGCGCCGGTCTGTTTTTTGCCGCGGCGGCCCATTCCGGGGTGCCGGACCCGGTCCGTTTTTTGCCGCGGCGGCCCATTCCGGGGTGCCGGGGCCGGTCCGTTTTTTGCCGCGGCGGCCCATTCCGGGGTGCCGGCTCCGGTCCGTTTTTTGCCGCGGCGGCCCATTCCGGGGTGCCGGACCCGGTCCGTTTTTTGCCGCGGCGGCCCATTCCGGGGTGCCGGGGCCGGTCCGTTTTTTGCCGCGGCGGCCCATTCCGGGGTGCCGGACCCGGTCCGTTTTTTGACGCGGCGGCCCATTCCGGGGGGCCGGGGCCGGTCCATTTTTTGCCGCGGCGGCCCATTCCGGGGTGCCAGAGCCGGTCCGTTTTTTGCCGCGGCGGCCCATTCCGGGGTGCCGGGGCCGGTCCGTTTTTTGCCGCGGCGTCCCATTCCGGGGTGCCGGCTCCGGTCCGTTTTTTGCCGCGGCGGTCCATTCCAGGGTGCCGGCTCCGATCCGTTTTTTGCCGCGGCGGCCCATTCCGGGGTGCCGGCGCCGGTCCGTTTTTTGCCGCGGCGGCCCATTCCGGGGTGCCAGAGCCGGTCCGTTTTTTGCCGCGGCGGCCCATTCCGGGGTGCCGGACTCGGTCCGTTTTTTGCCGCGGCGGCCCATGCCGGGGTGCCGGCTCTGATCCGTTTTTTGCCGCGGCGGCCCATTCCGGGGTGCCGGCGCCGGTCCGTTTTTTGCCGCGGCGGCCCATTCCGGGGTGCCGGGGCCGGTCCGTTTTTTGCCGCGGCGGCCCATTCCGGGGTGCCGGGGCCGGTCCGTTTTTTGCCGCGGCGGCCCATTCCGGGGTGCCGGGGCCGGTCTGTTTTTTGCCGCGGCGGCCCATTCCGGGGTGCCGGGGCCGGTCTGTTTTTTGCCGCGGCGGCCCATTCCGGGGTGCCGGACCCGGTCCGTTTTTTGCCGCGGCGGCCCATTCCGGGGTGCCGGCTCCGGTCCGTTTTTTGCCGCGGCGGCCCATTCCGGGGTGCCGGACCCGGTCCGTTTTTTGCCGCGGCGGCCCATTCCGGGGTGCCGGGGCCGGTCCGTTTTTTGCCGCGGCGGCCCATTCCGGGGTGCCGGGGCCGGTCCGTTTTTTGCCGCGGCGGCCCATTCCGGGGTGCCAGGGCCGGTCCGTTTTTTGCCGCGGCGGCCCATTCCGGGGTGCCGGACCCGGTCCGTTTTTTTCCGCGGCGGCCCATTCCGGGGTGCCAGGGCCGGTCCGTTTTTTGCCGCGGCGGCCCATTCCGGGGTGCCGGCGCCGGTCCGTTTTTTGCCGCGGCGGCCCATTCCGGGGTGCCGGCTCCGGTCCGTTTTTTGCCGCGGCGGCCCATTCCGGGGGTGCCGGCTCCGATCCGTTTTTTGCCGCGGCGGCCCATTCCGGGGTGCCGGAGCCGGTCCGTTTTTTGCCGCGGCGGCCCATTCCGGGGTGCCGGACCCGGTCCGTTTTTTGCCGCGGCGGCCCATTCCGGGGTGCCGGGGCCGGTCCGTTTTTTGCCGCGGCGGCCCATTCCGGGGTGCCGGACCCGGTCTGTTTTTTGCCGCGGCGGCCCATTCCAGGGTGCCGGCTCCGGTCCGTTTTTTGCCGCGGCGGCCCATTCCGGGGTGCCGGCGCCGGTCCGTTTTTTGCCGCGGCGGCCCATTCCGGGGTGCCGGCTCCGGTCCGTTTTTTGCCGCGGCGGCCCAGTCCGGGGTGCCGGGGCCGGTCCGTTATTTGCCGCGGCGGCCCATTCCGGGGTGCCGGACCCGGTCCGTTTTTTGCCGCGGCGGCCCATTCCGGGGTGCCGGGGCCGGTCCGTTTTTTGCCGCGGCGGCCCATTCCGGGGTGCCGGACCCGGTCCGTTTTTTGCCGTGGCAGCCCATTCCGGGGTGCCGGCTCCGGTCCGTTTTTTGCCGCGGCGGCCCATTCCGGGGTGCCGGCGCCGGTCTGTTTTTTGCCGCGGCGGCCCATTCCGGGGTGCCGGGGCCGGTCCGTTTTTTGCCGCGGCGGCCCATTCCGGGGTGCCGGCTCCGGTCCGTTTTTTGCCGCGGCGGCCCATTCCGGGGTGCCGGCGCCGGTCCGTTTTTTGCCGCGGCAGCCCATTCCGGGGTGCCGGGGCCGGTCCGTTTTTTGCCGCGGCGGCCCATTCCGGGGTGCCGGCTCCGGCCCGTTTTTTGCCGCGGCGGCCCATTCCGGGGTGCCGGAGCCGGTCCGTTTTTTGCCGCGGCGGCCCATTCCGGGGTGCCGGCTCCGGTCCGTTTTTTGCCGCGGCGGCCCATTCCGGGGTGCCGGCGCCGGTCCGTTTTTTGCCGCGGCGGCCCATTCCGGGGTGCCGGCTCCGGTCCGTTTTTTGCCACGGCGGCCCATTCCGGGGTGCCGGAGCCGGTCCGTTTTTTGACGCGGCGGCCCATTCCGGGGTGCCGGACCCGGTCCGTTTTTTGCCGCGGCGGCCCATTCCGGGGTGCCGGAGCCGGTCCGTTTTTTGCCGCGGCGGCCCATTCCGGGGTGCCGGACACGGTCCGTTTTTTGCCGCGGCGGCCCATTCCGGGGTGCGGGGGCCGGTCCGTTTTTTGCCGCGGCGGCCCATTCCGGGGTGCCGGAGCAGGTCCGTTTTTTGCCGCGGCGGCCCATTCCGGGGTGCCGGCGCCGGTCCGTTTTTTGCCGCGGCGGCCCATTCCGGGGTGCGGGGGCCGGTCCGTTTTTTGCCGCGGCGGCCCATTCCGGGGTGCCGGCTCCGGTCCGTTTTTTTGCCGCGGCGGCCCATTCCGGGGTGCCGGGGCCGGTCCGTTTTTTGCCGCGGCGGCCCATTCCGGGGTGCCGGGGCCGGTCCGTTTTTTTACCGCGGCGGCCCATTCCGGGGTGCCGGCTCCGGTCCGTTTTTTGCCGCGGCGGCCCATTCCGGGGTGCCGGGGCCGGTCCGTTTTTTGCCGCGGCGGCCCATTCCGGGGTGCCGGCTCTGGTCCGTTTTTTGCCGCGGCGGCCCATTCCGGGGTGCCAGACCCGGTCCGTTTTTTGCCGCGGCGGCCCATTCCGGGGTGCCGGCGCCGGTCTGTTTTTTGCCGCGGCGGCCCATTCCGGGGTGCCGGACCCGGTCCGTTTTTTGCCGCGGCGGCCCATTCCGGGGTGCCGGGGCCGGTCCGTTTTTTGCCGCGGCGGCCCATTCCGGGGTGCCGGGGCCGGTCCGTTTTTTGCCGCGGCGGCCCATTCCGGGGTGCCGGGGCCGGTCCGTTTTTTGCCGCGGCGGCCCATTCCGGGGTGCCGGGGCCGGTCCGTTTTTTTGCCGCGGCGGCCCATTCCGGGGTGCCGGACCCGGTCCGTTTTTTGCCGCGGCGGCCCATTCCGGGCTGCCGGGGCCGGTCCGTTTTTTGCCGCGGCGGCCCATTCCGGGGTGCCGGCTCCGGTCCGTTTTTTGCCGCGGCGGCCCATTCCAGGGTGCCGGCTCCGATCCGTTTTTTGCCGCGGCGGCCCATTCCGGGGTGCCGGGGCCGGTCCGTTTTTTGCCGCGGCGGCCCTTTCCGGGGTGCCAGAGCCGGTCCGTTTTTTGCCGCGGCGGCCCATTCCGGGGTGCCGGACCCGGTCCGTTTTTTGACGCGGCGGCCCATTCCGGGGTGCCGGCTCCGGTCCGTTTTTTGCCGCGGCGGCCCATTCCGGGGTGCCGGCTCCGGTCCGTTTTTTGCCGCGGCGGCCCATTCCGGGGTGCCGGCTCCGGTCCGTTTTTTGCCGCGGCGGCCCATTCCGGGGTGCCGGACCCGGTCCGTTTTTTGACGCGGCGGCCCATTCCGGGGTGCGGGAGCCGGTCCGTTTTTTGCCGCGGCGGCCCATTCCGGGGTGCCGGCGCCGGTCCGTTTTTTGCCGCGGCGGCCCATTCCAGGGTGCCGGCTCCGATCCGTTTTTTTGCCGCGGCGGCCCATTCCGGGGTGCCGGGGCCGGTCCGTTTTTTGCCGCGGCGGCCCTTTCCGGGGTGCCAGAGCCGGTCCGTTTTTTGCCGCGGCGGCCCATTCCGGGGTGCCGGGGCCGGTCCGTTTTTTGCCGCGGCGGCCCATTCCGGGGTGCCGGGGCCGGTCCGTTTTTTGACGCGGCGGCCCATTCCGGGGTGCCGGCTCCGGTCCGTTTTTTGCCGCGGCGGCCCATTCCGGGGTGCCGGGGCCGGTCTGTTTTTTGCCGCGGCGGCCCATTCCGGGGTGCCGGACCCGGTCCGTTTTTTGCCGCGGCGGCCCATTCCGGGGTGCCGGCTCCGGTCCGTTTTTTGCCGCGGCGGCCCATTCCGGGGTGCCGGGGCCGGTCCGTTTTTTGCCGCGGCGGCCCATTCCGGGGTGCCAGGGCCGGTCCGTTTTTTGCCGCGGCGGCCCATTCCGGGGTGCCGGCGCCGGTCCGTTTTTTGCCGCGGCGGCCCATTCCGGGGTGCCGGCGCCGGTCCGTTTTTTGCCGCGGCGGCCCATTCCGGGGTGCCGGCTCCGGTCCGTTTTTTGCCGCGGCGGCCCATTCCGGGGTGCCGGAGCCGGTCCGTTTTTTGCCGCGGCGGCCCATTCCGGGGTGCCGGCTCCGGTCCGTTTTTTGCCGCGGCGGCCCATTCCGGGGTGCCGGCTCCGGTCCGTTTTTTGCCGCGGCGGCCCATTCCGGGGTGCCGGCGCCGGTCCGTTTTTTGCCGCGGCGGCCCATTCCGGGGTGCCGGCGCCGGTCCGTTTTTTGACGCGGCGGCCCATTCCGGGGTGCCGGACCCGGTCCGTTTTTTGCCGCGGCGGCCCATTCCGGGGTGCCGGCTCCGGTCCGTTTTTTTGCCGCGGCGGCCCATTCCGGGGTGCCGGCTCCGATCCGTTTTTTGACGCGGCGGCCCATTCCGGGGTGCCGGGGCCGGTCCGTTTTTTGCCGCGGCGGCCCTTTCCGGGGTGCCAGAGCCGGTCCGTTTTTTGCCGCGGCGGCCCATTCCGGGGTGCCGGGGCCGGTCCGTTTTTTGCCGCGGCGGCCCATTCCGGGGTGCCGGGGCCGGTCCGTTTTTTGCCGCGGCGGCCCATTCCGGGGTGCCGGGGCCGGTCCGTTTTTTGCCGCGGCGGCCCATTCCGGGGTGCCGGCTCCGGTCCGTTTTTTGCCGCGGCGGCCCATTCCGGGGTGCCGGGGCCGGTCCGTTTTTTGCCGCGGCGGCCCATTCCGGGGTGCCGGACCCGGTCCGTTTTTTGCCGCGGCGGCCCATTCCGGGGTGCCGGCTCCGGTCCGTTTTTTTGCCGCGGCGGCCCATTCCGGGGTGCCGGCTCCGGGTCCGTTTTTTGCCGCGGCGGCCCATTCCGGGGTGCCGGACCCGGTCCGTTTTTGACGCGGCGGCCATTCCGGGGTGCGGGAGCCGGTCCGTTTTTTGACGCGGCGGCCCATTCCGGGGTGCCGGAGCCGGTCCGTTTTTTGCCGCGGCAGCCCATTCCGGGGTGCCGGGGCCGGTCCGTTTTTTGCCGCGGCGGCCCATTCCGGGGTGCCGGGGCCGGTCCGTTTTTTTGCCGCGGCGGCCCATTCCGGGGTGCCGGGGCCGGTCCGTTTTTTGCCGCGGCGGCCCCATTCCGGGGTGCCGGACCCGGTCCGTTTTTTGCCGCGGCGGCCCATTCCGGGGTGCCGGCTCCGGTCCGTTTTTTGCCGCGGCGGCCCATTCCGGGGTGCCGGCTCCGGTCCGTTTTTTGCCGCGGCGGCCCATTCCGGGGGTGCCGGACCCGGTCCGTTTTTTGACGCGGCGGCCCATTCCGGGGTGCGGGAGCCGGTCCGTTTTTTTGACGCGGCGGCCCATTCCGGGGTGCCGGACCCGGTCCGTTTTTTGCCGCGGCAGCCCATTCCGGGGTGCCGGGGCCGGTCCGTTTTTTGCCGCGGCGGCCCATTCCGGGGTGCCGGGGCCGGTCCGTTTTTTTGCCGCGGCGGCCCATTCCGGGGTGCCGGCTCCGGTCCGTTTTTGCCGCGGCGGCCCATTCCGGGGTGCCGGGGCCGGTCCGTTTTTTGCCACGGCGTCCCATTCCGGGGTGCCGGACCCGGTCCGTTTTTTGCCGCGGCGGCCCATTCCGGGGTGCCGGAGCCGGTCCGTTTTTTGCCGCGGCGGCCCATTCCGGGGTGCCGGCTCCGGTCCGTTTTTTGCCGCGGCGGCCCATTCCGGGGTGCCGGAGCCGGTCCGTTTTTTGACGCGGCGGCCCATTCCGGGGTGCCGGACCCGGTCCGTTTTTTGCCGCGGCAGCCCATTCCGGGGTGCCGGGGCCGGTCCGTTTTTTGCCGCGGCGGCCCATTCCGGGGTGCCGGGGCCGGTCCGTTTTTTGCCGCGGCGGCCCATTCCGGGGTGCCGGCTCTGATCCGTTGTTTGCCGCGGCGGCCCATTCGGGGGGGCCGGCTCCGGTCCGTTTTTGCCGCGGCGGCCCATTCCGGGGTGCCGGGGCCGGTCCGTTTTTTGCCGCGGCGGCCCATTCCGGGGTGCCGGACCCGGTCCGTTTTTTGCCGCGGCGGCCCATTCCGGGGTGCCGGAGCCGGTCCGTTTTTTGACGCGGCGGCCCATTCCGGGGTGCCGGCGCCGGTCCGTTTTTTGCCGCGGCGGCCCATTCCGGGGTGCCGGGGCCGGTCCGTTTTTTGACGCGGCGGCCCATTCCGGGGTGCCGGCTCTGATCCGTTGTTTGCCGCGGCGGCCCATTCGGGGGGGCCGGCTCCGGTCCGTTTTTGCCGCGGCGGCCCATTCCGGGGTGCCGGGGCCGGTCCGTTTTTTGACGCGGCGGCCCATTCCGGGGTGCCGGAGCCGGTCCGTTTTTTGCCGCGGCGGCCCATTCCGGGGTGCCGGAGCCGGTCCGTTTTTTGCCGCGGCGGCCCATTCCGGGGTGCCGGCTCCGGTCCGTTTTTTGCCGCGGCGGCCCATTCCGGGGTGCCGGGGCCGGTCCGTTTTTTGCCGCGGCGGCCCATTCCAGGGTGCCGGCTCCGATCCGTTTTTTGCCGCGGCGGCCCATTCCGGGGTGCCGGGGCCGGTCCGTTTTTTGACGCGGCGGCCCATTCCGGGGTGGCGGACCCGGTCTGTTTTTTGCCGCGGCGGCCCATTCCGGGGTGCCGGACCCGGTCCGTTTTTTGACGCGGCGGCCCATTCCGGGGTGCCGGACCCGGTACGTTTTTTGACGCGGCGGCCCATTCCGGGGTGCCGGCTCCGGTCCGTTTTTTGCCGCGGCGGCCCATTCCGGGGTGCCGCCTCCGGTCCGTTTTTTGCCGCGGCGGCCCATTCCGGGGTGCCGGGGCCGGTCCGTTTTTTGCCGCGGCGGCCCATTCCGGGGTGCCGGGGCCGGTCCGTTTTTTGCCGCGGCGGCCCATTCCGGGGTGCCGGCTCCGGTCCGTTTTTTTCCGCGGCGGCCCATTCCGGGGTGCCGGTGCCGGTCCGTTTTTTGCCACGGCGGCCCATTCCGGGGTGCCGGCTCCGGTCCGTTTTTTGCCGCAGCGGCCCATTCCGGGGTGCCGGCGCCGGTCTGTTTTTTGACGCGGCGGCCCATTCCGGGGTGCCGGAGCCGGTCCGTTTTTTGCCGCGGCGGCCCATTCCGGGGTGCCGGCGCCGGTCCGTTTTTTGCCGCGGCGGACCATTCCGGGGTGCCGGGGCCGGTCCGTTTTTTGACGCGGCGGCCCATTCCGGGGTGCCGGACCCGGTCCGTTTTTTGCCGCGGCGGCCCATTCCGGGGTGCCGGGGCCGGTCCGTTTTTTGCCGCGGCAGCCCATTCCGGGGTGCCGGTGCCGGTCCGTTTTTTGCCACGGCAGCCCATTCCGGGGTGCCGGCTCCGGTCCGTTTTTTGCCGCGGCGGCCCATTCCGGGGTGCCGGCGCCGGTCTGTTTTTTGACGCGGCGGCCCATTCCGGGGTGCCGGAGCCGGTCCGTTTTTTGCCGCGGCGGCCCATTCCGGGGTGCCGGCGCCGGTCCGTTTTTTGCCGCGGCGGACCATTCCGGGGTGCCGGCGCCGGTCCGTTTTTTGACGCGGCGGCCCATTCCGGGGTGCCGGAGCCGGTCCGTTTTTTGACGCGGCGGCCCCATTCCAGGGTGCCGGCGCCGGTCCGTTTTTTGCCGCGGCGGCCCATTCCGGGGTGCCAGGGCCGGTCCGTTTTTTGCCGCGGCGGCCCATTCCGGGGTGCCGGCTCCGGTCCGTTTTTTGACGCGGCGGCCCATTCCGGGGTGCCGGACCCGGTCCGTTTTTTGACGCGGCGGCCCATTCCGGGGTGCCGGAGCCGGTCCGTTTTTTGACGCGGCGGCCCATTCCGGGGTGCCGGACCCGGTCCGTTTTTTGCCGCGGCAGCCCATTCCGGGGTGCCGGGGCCGGTCCGTTTTTTGCCGCGGCGGCCCATTCCGGGGTGCCGGCTCTGATCCGTTGTTTGCCGCGGCGGCCCATTCGGGGGGGCCGGCTCCGGTCCGTTTTTGCCGCGGCGGCCCATTCCGGGGTGCCGGGGCCGGTCCGTTTTTTGCCGCGGCGGCCCATTCCGGGGTGCCGGGGCCGGTCCGTTTTTTGACGCGGCGGCCCATTCCGGGGTGCCGGCTCCGGTCCGTTTTTTGCCGCGGCGGCCCATTCCGGGGTGCCGGGGCCGGTCCGTTTTTTGCCGCGGCGGCCCATTCCGGGGTGCCGGGGCCGGTCCGTTTTTTGCCGCGGCGGCCCATTCCGGGGTGCCGGCTCCGGTCCGTTTTTTGCCGCGGCGGCCCATTCCGGGGTGCCGGCTCCGATCCGTTTTTTGCCGCGGCGGCCCATTCCGGGGTGCCGGCTCCGGTCCGTTTTTTGCCGCGGCGGCCCATTCCGGGGTGCCGGCTCCGGTCCGTTTTTTGCCGCGGCGGCCCATTCCGGGGTGCCGGCGCTGGTCCGTTTTTTGCCGCGGCGGCCCATTCCAGGGTGCCGGCGCCGGTCCGTTTTTTGCTGCGGCGGCCCATTCCGGGGTGCCAGGGCCGGTCCGTTTTTTGCCGCGGCGGCCCATTCCGGGGTGCCGGCTCCGGTCCGTTTTTTGACGCGGCGGCCCATTCCGGGGTGCCGGACCCGGTCCGTTTTTTGACGCGGCGGCCCATTCCGGGGTGCCGGAGCCGGTCCGTTTTTTGACGCGGCGGCCCATTCCGGGGTGCCGGACCCGGTCCGTTTTTTGCCGCGGCAGCCCATTCCGGGGTGCCGGACCCGGTCCGTTTTTTGCCGCGGCGGCCCATTCCGGGGTGCCGGGGCCGGTCCGTTTTTTGCCGCGGCGGCCCATTCCGGGGTGCCGGCTCTGATCCGTTGTTTGCCGCGGCGGCCCATTCGGGGGGGCCGGCTCCGGTCCGTTTTTGCCGCGGCGGCCCATTCCGGGGTGCCGGGGCCGGTCCGTTTTTTGCCACGGCGTCCCATTCCGGGGTGCCGGACCCGGTCCGTTTTTTGCCGCGGCGGCCCATTCCGGGGTGCCGGAGCCGGTCCGTTTTTTGACGCGGCGGCCCATTCCGGGGTGCCGGACCCGGTCCGTTTTTTGCCGCGGCGGCCCATTCCGGGGTGCCGGCTCCGGTCCGTTTTTTGCCGCGGCGGCCCATTCCGGGGTGCCGGGGCCGGTCCGTTTTTTGCCGCGGCGGCCCATTCCGGGGTGCCGGCTCCGGTCCGTTTTTTTCCGCGGCGGCCCATTCCGGGGTGCCGGTGCCGGTCCGTTTTTTGCCACGGCGGCCCATTCCGGGGTGCCGGACCCGGTCCGTTTTTTGCCGCGGCGGCCCATTCCGGGGTGCCGGCGCCGGTCTGTTTTTTGACGCGGCGGCCCATTCCGGGGTGCCGGAGCCGGTCCGTTTTTTGCCGCGGCGGCCCATTCCGGGGTGCCGGCGCCGGTCCGTTTTTTGCCGCGGCGGACCATTCCGGGGTGCCGGGGCCGGTCCGTTTTTTGACGCGGCGGCCCATTCCGGGGTGCCGGAGCCGGTCCGTTTTTTGCCGCGGCGGCCCATTCCGGGGTGCCGGGGCCGGTCCGTTTTTTGCCGCGGCAGCCCATTCCGGGGTGCCGGCTCCGGTCCGTTTTCTGCCGCGGCGGCCCATTCCGAGGTGCCGGCTCCGGTCCGTTTTTTGCCGCGGCGGCCCATTCCGGGGTGCCGGCGCCGGTCCGTTTTTTGACGCGGCGGCCCATTCCGGGGTGCCGGGGCCGGTCCGTTTTTTGCCGCGGCGGCCCATTCCGGGGTGCCAGGCCCGGTCCGTTTTTTGCCGCGGCGGCCCATTCCGGGGTGCCGGCGCCGGTCCGTTTTTTGCCGCGGCGGCCCATTCCGGGGTGCCGGCTCCGGTCCGTTTTTTGCCGCGGCGGCCCATTCCGGGGTGCCGGCGCCGGTCCGTTTTTTGCCGCGGCGGCCCATTCCGGGGGGCCGGCTCCTGTCCGTTTTTTGCCGCGGCGGCCCATTCCGGGGTGCCGGGGCCGGTCCGTTTTTTGCCGCGGCGGCCCATTCCGGGGTGCCGGCGCCGGTCCGTTTTTTGCCGCGGCGGCCCATTCCGGGGTGCCGGCTCCGGTCCGTTTTTTGCCGCGGCGGCCCATTCCGGGGTGCCGGGGCCGGTCCGTTTTTTGCCGCGGCGGACCATTCCGGGGTGCCAGGGCCGGTCCGTTTTTTGCCGCGGCGGCCCATTCCGGGGTGCCGGGGCCGGTCCGTTTTTTGCCGCGGCAGCCCATTCCGGGGTGCCGGGGCCGGTCCGTTTTTTGCCGCGGCGGCCCATTCCGGGGTGCCGGGGCCGGTCCGTTTTTTGCCGCGGCGGCCCATTCCGGGGTGCCGGACCCGGTCCGTTTTTTACTGCGGCGGCCCATTCCGGGGTGCCGGGGCCGGTCCGTTTTTTGCCGCGGCGGCCCATTCCGGGGTGCCGGACCCGGTCCGTTTTTTGCCGCGGCGGCCCATTCCGGGGTGCCGGAGCCGGTCCGTTTTTTGCCGCGGCGGCCCATTCCGGGGTGCCGGAGCCGGTCCGTTTTTTGCCGTGGCAGCCCATTCCGGGGTGCCGGAGCGGGTCCGTTTTTTGCCGCGGCGGCCCATTCCGGGGGGCCGGCTCCGGTCCGTTTTTTGCCGCGGCGGCCCATTCCGGGGTGCCGGCTCCGGTCCGTTTTTTGCCGCGGCGGCCCATTCCGGGGTGCCGGCGCCGGTCCGTTTTTTGCCGCGGCGGCCCATTCCGGGGTGCCGGGGCCGGTCCGTTTTTTGCCGCGGCGGCCCATTCCGGGGTGCCGGGGCCGGTCCGTTTTTTGCCGCGGCGGCCCATTCCGGGGTGCCGGCTCCGGTCCGTTTTTTGCCGCGGCGGCCCATTCCGGGGTGCCGGGGCCGGTCCGTTTTTTGCCGCGGCGGCCCATTCCGGGGTGCCGGCTCCGATCCGTTTTTTGCCGCGGCGGCCCATTCCGGGGTGCCGGGGCCGGTCCGTTTTTTGACGCGGCGGCCCATTCCGGGGTGCCGGACCCGGTCCGTTTTTTGCCGCGGCGGCCCATTCCGGGGTGCCGGACCCGGTCCGTTTTTTGACGCGGCGGCCCATTCCGGGGTGCCGGACCCGGTCCGTTTTTTGACGCGGCGGCCCATTCCGGGGTGCCGGCTCCGGTCCGTTTTTTGCCGCGGCGGCCCATTCCGGGGTGCCGGCTCCGGTCCGTTTTTTGCCGCGGCGGCCCATTCCGGGGTGCCGGGGCCGGTCCGTTTTTTGCCGCGGCGGCCCATTCCGGGGTGCCGGTGCCGGTCCGTTTTTTGCCACGGCGGCCCATTCCGGGGTGCCGGACCCGGTCCGTTTTTTGCCGCGGCGGCCCATTCCGGGGTGCCGGAGCCGGTCTGTTTTTTGACGCGGCGGCCCATTCCGGGGTGCCGGAGCCGGTCCGTTTTTTGCCGCGGCGGCCCATTCCGGGGTGCCGGCGCCGGTCCGTTTTTTGCCGCGGCGGACCATTCCGGGGTGCCGGAGCCGGTCCGTTTTTTGCCGCGGCGGCCCATTCCGGGGTGCCGGGGCCGGTCCGTTTTTTGCCGCGGCAGCCCATTCCGGGGTGCCGGCTCCGGTCCGTTTTTTGCCGCGGCGGCCCATTCCGGGGTGCCGGCTCCGGTCCGTTTTTTGCCGCGGCGGCCCATTCCGGGGTGCCGGCGCCGGTCCGTTTTTTGCCGCGGCGGCCCATTCCGGGGTGCCGGGGCCGGTCCGTTTTTTGCCGCGGCGGCCCATTCCGGGGTGCCGGCTCCGGTCCGTTTTTTGCCGCGGCGGCCCATTCCGGGGTGCCGGAGCCGGTCCGTTTTTTGCCGCGGCGGCCCATTCCGGGGGGCCGGCTCCGGTCCGTTTTTTGCCGCGGCGGCCCATTCCGGGGTGCCGGGGCCGGTCCGTTTTTTGCCGCGGCGGCCCATTCCGGGGTGCCGGGGCCGGTCCGTTTTTTGCCGCGGCGGCCCATTCCGGGGTGCCGGAGCCGGTCCGTCTTTTGCCGCGGCGGCCCATTCCGGGGTGCCGGCTCTGGTCCGTTTTTTGCCGCGGCGGCCCATTCCGGGGTGCCGGCTCCGGTCCGTTTTTTGCCGCGGCGGCCCATTCCGGGGTGCCGGGGCCGGTCCGTTTTTTGCCGCGGCGGCCCATTCCGGGGTGCCGGCGCCGGTCCGTTTTTTGCCGCGGCGGCCCATTCCGGGGTGCCGGCGCTGGTCCGTTTTTTGCCGCGGCGGCCCATTCCGGGCTGCCGGCTCCGGTCCGTTTTTTGCCGCGGCGGCCCATTCCGGGGTGCCGGCTCCGGTCCGTTTTTTGCCGCGGCGGCCCATTCCGGGGTGCCGGCGCCGGTCCGTTTTTTGCCGCGGCGGCCCATTCCGGGGTGCCGGGGCCGGTCCGTTTTTTGACGCGGCGGCCCATTCCGGGGTGCCGGCTCCGGTCCGTTTTTTGCCGCGGCGGCCCATTCCGGGGTGCCGGACCCGGTCCGTTTTTTGCCGCGGCAGCCCATTCCGGGGTGCCGGGGCCGGTCCGTTTTTTGCCGCGGCGTCCCATTCCGGGGTGCCGGCTCCGGTCCGTTTTTTGCCGCGGCGGCCCATTCCGGGGTGCCGGAGCCGGTCCGTTTTTTGCCGCGGCGGCCCATTCCGGGGTGCCGGAGCCGGTCCGTTTTTTGCCGCGGCGGCCCATTCCGGGGTGCCGGCGCCGGTCCGTTTTTTGCCGCGGCGGCCCATTCCGGGGTGCCGGCGCCGGTCCGTTTTTTGCCGCGGCGGCCCATTCCGGGGTGCCGGGGCCGGTCCGTTTTTTGCCGCGGCGGCCCATTCCGGGGTGCCGGACCCGGTCCGTTTTTTGCCGCGGCGTCCCATTCCGGGGTGCCGGCTCCGGTCCGTTTTTTGACGCGGCGGCCCATTCCGGGGTGCCGGACCCGGTCCGTTTTTTGCCGCGGCAGCCCATTCCGGGGTGCCGGCTCCGGTCCGTTATTTGCCGCGGCGGCCCATTCCGGGCTGCCGGGGCCGGTCCGTTTTTTGCCGCGGCGGCCCATTCCGGGGTGCCGGCTCCGGTCCGTTTTTTTGCCGCGGCGGCCCATTCCGGGCTGCCGGGGCCGGTCCGTTTTTTGCCACGGCGGCCCATTCCGGGGTGCCGGCGCCGGTCCGTTTTTTGCCGCGGCGGCCCATTCCGGGGTGCCGGAGCCGGTCCGTTTTTTGACGCGGCGGCCCATTCCGGGGGTGCCGGCGCCGGTCCGTTTTTTGCCGCGGCGGCCCATTCCGGGGTGCCGGCGCCGGTCCGTTTTTTGCCGCGGCGGCCCTTTCCGGGGTGCCGGGGCCGGTCCGTTTTTTGCCGCGGCGGCCCATTCCGGGGTGCCGGGGCCGGTCCGTTTTTTGCCGCGGCGGCCCATTCCGGGGTGCCGGACCCGGTCCGTTTTTTGCCGCGGCGGCCCATTCCGGGGTGCCGGACCCGGTCCGTTTTTTGACGCGGCGGCCCATTCCGGGGTGCCGGACCCGGTCCGTTTTTTGACGCGGCGGCCCATTCCGGGGTGCCGGCTCCGGTCCGTTTTTTGCCGCGGCGGCCCATTCCGGGGTGCCGGCTCCGGTCCGTTTTTTGCCGCGGCGGCCCATTCCGGGGTGCCGGGGCCGGTCCGTTTTTTGCCGCGGCGGCCCATTCCGGGGTGCCGGTGCCGGTCCGTTTTTTGCCACGGCGGCCCATTCCGGGGTGCCGGACCCGGTCCGTTTTTTGCCGCGGCGGCCCATTCCGGGGTGCCGGAGCCGGTCTGTTTTTTGACGCGGCGGCCCATTCCGGGGGTGCCGGAGCCGGTCCGTTTTTTGCCGCGGCGGCCCATTCCGGGGTGCCGGCGCCGGTCCGTTTTTTGCCGCGGCGGACCATTCCGGGGTGCCGGAGCCGGTCCGTTTTTTGCCGCGGCGGCCCATTCCGGGGTGCCGGGGCCGGTCCGTTTTTTGCCGCGGCAGCCCATTCCGGGGTGCCGGCTCCGGTCCGTTTTTTGCCGCGGCGGCCCATTCCGGGGTGCCGGCTCCGGTCCGTTTTTTGCCGCGGCGGCCCATTCCGGGGTGCCGGCGCCGGTCCGTTTTTTGCCGCGGCGGCCCATTCCGGGGTGCCGGGGCCGGTCCGTTTTTTGCCGCGGCGGCCCATTCCGGGGTGCCGGCTCCGGTCCGTTTTTTGCCGCGGCGGCCCATTCCGGGGTGCCGGAGCCGGTCCGTTTTTTGCCGCGGCAGCCCATTCCGGGGGGCCGGCTCCGGTCCGTTTTTTGCCGCGGCGGCCCATTCCGGGGTGCCGGGGCCGGTCCATTTTTTGCCGCGGCGGCCCATTCCGGGGTGCCGGGGCCGGTCCGTTTTTTGCCGCGGCGGCCCATTCCGGGGTGCCGGAGCCGGTCCGTCTTTTGCCGCGGCGGCCCATTCTGGGGTGCCGGCTCTGGTCCGTTTTTTGCCGCAGCGGCCCATTCCGGGCTGCCGGCTCCGGTCCGTTTTTTGCCGCGGCGGCCCATTCCGGGGTGCCGGGGCCGGTCCGTTTTTTGCCGCGGCGGCCCATTCCGGGGTGCCGGCTCCGGTCCGTTTTTTTGCCGCGGCGGCCCATTCCGGGGTGCCGGCGCTGGTCCGTTTTTTGCCGCGGCGGCCCATTCCGGGCTGCCGGCTCCGGTCCGTTTTTTGCCGCGGCGGCCCATTCCGGGGTGCCGGCTCCGGTCCGTTTTTTGCCGCGGCGGCCCATTCCGGGGTGCCGGCGCCGGTCCGTTTTTTGCCGCGGCGGCCCATTCCGGGGTGCCGGGGCCGGTCCGTTTTTTGCCGCGGCGGCCCATTCCGGGGTGCCGGCTCCGGTCCGTTTTTTGCCGCGGCGGCCCATTCCGGGGTGCCGGACCCGGTCCGTTTTTTGCCGCGGCAGCCCATTCCGGGGTGCCGGGGCCGGTCCGTTTTTTGCCGCGGCGTCCCATTCCGGGGTGCCGGCTCCGGTCCGTTTTTTGCCGCGGCGGCCCATTCCGGGGTGCCGGAGCCGGTCCGTTTTTTGCCGCGGCGGCCCATTCCGGGGTGCCGGAGCCGGTCCGTTTTTTGCCGCGGCGGCCCATTCCGGGGTGCCGGCGCCGGTCCGTTTTTTGCCGCGGCGGCCCATTCCGGGGTGCCGGCGCCGGTCCGTTTTTTTGCCGCGGCGGCCCATTCCGGGGTTGCCGGGGCCGGTCCGTTTTTTGCCGCGGCGGCCCATTCCGGGGTGCCGGACCCGGTCCGTTTTTTGCCGCGGCGTCCCATTCCGGGGTGCCGGCTCCGGTCCGTTTTTTGACGCGGCGGCCCATTCCGGGGTGCCGGACCCGGTCCGTTTTTTGCCGCGGCAGCCCATTCCGGGGTGCCGGCTCCGGTCCGTTATTTGCCGCGGCGGCCCATTCCGGGCTGCCGGGGCCGGTCCGTTTTTTGCCGCGGCGGCCCATTCCGGGGTGCCGGCTCCGGTCCGTTTTTTGCCGCGGCGGCCCATTCCGGGCTGCCGGGGCCGGTCCGTTTTTTGCCACGGCGGCCCATTCCGGGGTGCCGGCGCCGGTCCGTTTTTTGCCGCGGCGGCCCATTCCGGGGTGCCGGAGCCGGTCCGTTTTTTGACGCGGCGGCCCATTCCGGGGTGCCGGCGCCGGTCCGTTTTTTGCCGCGGCGGCCCATTCCGGGGTGCCAGCGCCGGTCCGTTTTTTGCCGCGGCGGCCCATTCCGGGGTGCCGGGGCCGGTCCGTTTTTTGCCGCGGCGGCCCATTCCGGGGTGCCGGGGCCGGTCCGTTTTTTGCCGCGGCGGCCCATTCCGGGGTGCCGGACCCGGTCCGTTTTTTGCCGCGGCGGCCCATTCCGGGGTGCCGGACCCGGTCCGTTTTTTGCCGCGGCAGCCCATTCCGGGGTGCCGGCCCCGGTCCGTTTTTTGCCGCGGTGGCCCATTCCGGGGTGCCAGCGCCGGTCCGTTTATTGACGCGGCGGCCCATTCCGGGGGTGCCGGGGCCGGTCCGTTTTTTGCCACGGCGGCCCATTCCCGGGGTGCCGGCTCCGGTCCGTTTTTTGCCACGGCAGCCCATTCCGGGGTGCCGGACCCGGTCTGTTTTTTGCCGCTGCAGCCCATTCCGGGGTGCCGGCTCCGGTCCGTTTTTTGCCGCGGCGGCCCATTCCGGGGTGCCGGGGGCCGGTCCGTTTTTTGCCGCGGCAGCCCATTCCGGGGTGCCGGGGCCGGTCCGTTTTTTTGCCGCGGCGGCCCATTCCGGGGTGCCGGAGTCGGTCCGGTTTTTTGCCGCGGCGGCCCATTCCGGGGTGCCGGCTCCGGTCCGTTTTTTGCCGCGGCGGCCCATTCCGGGGTGCCGGACCCGGTCCGTTTTTTGCCGCGGCAGCCCATTCCGGGGTGCCGGGGCCGGTCCGTTTTTTGCCGCGGCGTCCCATTCCGGGGTGCCGGCTCCGGTCCGTTTTTTGCCGCGGCGGCCCATTCCGGGGTGCCGGAGCCGGTCCGTTTTTTGCCGCGGCGGCCCATTCCGGGGTGCCGGCTCCGGTCCGTTTTTTGCCGCGGCGGCCCATTCCGGGGTGCCGGCGCCGGTCCGTTTTTTGCCGCGGCGGCCCATTCCGGGGTGCCGGGGCCGGTCCGTTTTTTGCCGCGGCGGCCCATTCCGGGGTGCCGGGGCCGGTCCGTTTTTTGCCGCGGCGGCCCATTCCGGGGTGCCGGACCCGGTCCGTTTTTTGCCGCGGCGTCCCATTCCGGGGTGCCGGCTCCGGTCCGTTTTTTGACGCGGCGGCCCATTCCGGGGTGCCGGACCCGGTCCGTTTTTTGCCGCGGCAGCCCATTCCGGGGTGCCGGCTCCGGTCCGTTATTTGCCGCGGCGGCCCATTCCGGGCTGCCGGGGCCGGTCCGTTTTTTGCCGCGGCGGCCCATTCCGGGGTGCCGGCTCCGGTCCGTTTTTTGCCGCGGCGGCCCATTCCGGGCTGCCGGGGCCGGTCCGTTTTTTGCCACGGCGGCCCATTCCGGGGTGCCGGCGCCGGTCCGTTTTTTGCCGCGGCGGCCCATTCCGGGGTGCCGGAGCCGGTCCGTTTTTTGCCGCGGCGGCCCATTCCGGGGTGCCGGAGCCGGTCCGTTTTTTGACGCGGCGGCCCATTCCGGGGTGCCGGCGCCGGTCCGTTTTTTGCCGCGGCGGCCCATTCCGGGGTGCCAGCGCCGGTCCGTTTTTTGCCGCGGCGGCCCATTCCGGGGTGCCGGGGCCGGTCCGTTTTTTGCCGCGGCGGCCCATTCCGGGGTGCCGGGGCCGGTCCGTTTTTTGCCGCGGCGGCCCATTCCGGGGTGCCGGACCCGGTCCGTTTTTTGCCGCGGCGGCCCATTCCGGGGTGCCGGACCCGGTCCGTTTTTTGCCGCGGCAGCCCATTCCGGGGTGCCGGCCCCGGTCCGTTTTTTGCCGCGGTGGCCCATTCCGGGGTGCCAGCGCCGGTCCGTTTATTGACGCGGCGGCCCATTCCGGGGTGCCGGGGCCGGTCCGTTTTTTGCCACGGCGGCCCATTCCGGGGTGCCGGCTCCGGTCCGTTTTTTGCCACGGCAGCCCATTCCGGGGTGCCGGACCCGGTCTGTTTTTTGCCGCTGCAGCCCATTCCGGGGTGCCGGCTCCGGTCGTTTTTTTGCCGCGGCGGCCCATTCCGGGGTGCCGGGGCCGGTCCGTTTTTTGCCGCGGCAGCCCATTCCGGGGTGCGGGGCCGGTCCGTTTTTTGCCGCGGCGGCCCATTCCGGGGTGCCGGAGTCGGTCCGTTTTTTGCCGCGGCGGCCCATTCCGGGGTGCCGGCTCCGGTCCGTTTTTTGCCGCGGCGGCCCATTCCGGGGTGCCGGACCCGGTCCGTTTTTTGCCGCGGCAGCCCATTCCGGGGTGCCGGGGCCGGTCCGTTTTTTGCCGCGGCGTCCATTCCGGGGTGCCGGCTCCGGTCCGTTTTTGCCGCGGCGGCCCATTCCGGGGTGCCGGAGCCGGTCCGTTTTTGCCGCGGCGGCCCATTCCGGGGTGCCGGCTCCGGTCCGTTTTTTGCCGCGGCGGCCCATTCCGGGGTGCCGGCGCCGGTCCGTTTTTGCCGCGGCGGCCCATTCCGGGGTGCCGGGGCCGGTCCGTTTTTTGCCGCGGCGGCCCATTCCGGGGTGCCGGGGCCGGTCCGTTTTTTGCCGCGGCGGCCCATTCCGGGGTGCCGGACCCGGTCCGTTTTTTGCCGCGGCGTCCCATTCCGGGGTGCCGGCTCCGGTCCGTTTTTTGACGCGGCGGCCCATTCCGGGGTGCCGGACCCGGTCCGTTTTTTGCCGCGGCAGCCCATTCCGGGGTGCCGGCTCCGGTCCGTTATTTGCCGCGGCGGCCCATTCCGGGCTGCCGGGGCCGGTCCGTTTTTTGCCGCGGCGGCCCATTCCGGGGTGCCGGCTCCGGTCCGTTTTTTTGCCGCGGCGGCCCATTCCGGGCTGCCGGGGCCGGTCCGTTTTTTGCCACGGCGGCCCATTCCGGGGTGCCGGCGCCGGTCCGTTTTTTGCCGCGGCGGCCCATTCCGGGGTGCCGGAGCCGGTCCGTTTTTTTGACGCGGCGGCCCATTCCGGGGTGCCGGCGCCGGTCCGTTTTTTGCCGCGGCGGCCCATTCCGGGGTGCCGGCGCCGGTCCGTTTTTTTGCCGCGGCGGCCCATTCCGGGGTGCCGGGGCCGGTCCGTTTTTTGCCGCGGCGGCCCCATTCCGGGGTGCCGGGGCCGGTCCGTTTTTTGCCGCGGCGGCCCATTCCGGGGTGCCGGACCCGGGTCCGTTTTTTTGCCGCGGCGGCCCATTCCGGGGTGCCGGACCCGGTCCGTTTTTTGCCGCGGCAGCCCATTCCGGGGTGCCGGCCCCGGTCCGTTTTTTGCCGCGGTGGCCCATTCCGGGGTGCCAGCGCCGGTCCGTTTATTGACGCGGCGGCCCATTCCGGGGTGCCGGGGCCGGTCCGTTTTTTGCCACGGCGGCCCATTCCGGGGTGCCGGCTCCGGTCCGTTTTTTGCCACGGCAGCCCATTCCGGGGTGCCGGACCCGGTCTGTTTTTTGCCGCTGCAGCCCATTCCGGGGTGCCGGCCTCCGGTCCGTTTTTTGCCGCGGCGGCCCATTCCGGGGTGCCGGGGCCGGTCGTTTTTTGCCGCGGCAGCCCATTCCGGGGTGCCGGGGCCGGTCCGTTTTTTGCCGCGGCGGCCCATTCCGGGGTGCCGGAGTCGGTCCGTTTTTTGCCGCGGCGGCCCATTCCGGGGTGCCGGCGCCGGTCCCGTTTTTTGCCGCGGCGGCCCATTCCGGGGTGCCGGGGCCGGTCCGTTTTTTGCCGCGGCGGCCCATTCCGGGGTGCCGGGGCCGGTCCGTTTTTTGCCGCGGCGGCCCATTCCGGGGTGCCGGACCCGGTCCGTTTTTTTGCCGCGGCGGCCCATTCCGGGGTGCCGGCGCCGGTCCGTTTTTTTGACGCGGCGGCCCATTCCGGGGTGCCGGGGCCGGTCCGTTTTTTGACGCGGCGGCCCATTCCGGGGTGCCGGAGCCGGTCCGTTTTTTGCCGCGGCGGCCCATTCCGGGGTGCCGGACACGGTCCGTTTTTTGCCGCGGCGGCCCATTCCGGGGTGCCGGGGCCGGTCCGTTTTTTGCCGCGGCGGCCCATTCCGGGGTGCCGGCTCCGGTCCGTTTTTTGCCGCGCCGGCCCATTCCGGGGTGCCGGACCGGTCTGTTTTTTGCCGCGGCGGCCCATTTCCGGGGTGCCGGAGCTGGTCCATTTTTTGCCGCGGCGGCCCATTCCGGGGTGCCAGGGCCGGTCCGTTTTTTGCCGCGGCGGCCCATTCCGGGGTGCCGGGGCCGGTCCGTTTTTTGCCGCGGCGGCCCATTCCGGGGTGCCGGGGCCGGTCCGTTTTTTGCCGCGGCGGCCCATTCCGGGGTGCCGGGGCCGGTCCGTTTTTTACTTGCGGCGGCCCATTCCGGGGTGCCGGGGCCGGTCCGTTTTTTGCCGCGGCGGCCCATTCCGGGGTGCCGGCTCCGGTCCGTTTTTTGCCCGCGGCGGCCCATTCCGGGGTGCCGGCTCCGGTCCGTTTTTTGCCGCGGCGGCCCATTCCGGGGTGCCGGAGCCGGTCCGTTTTTTGCCGCGGCGGCCCATTCCGGGGTGCCGGAGCCGGTCCGTTTTTTTGACGCGGCGGCCCATTCCGGGGTGCCGGACCAGGTCCGTTTTTTGCCGCGGCGGCCCATTCCGGGGTGCCGGGGCCGCTCCGTTTTTTGCCGTGGCGGCCCATTCCGGGGTGCCGGAGCGGGTCCGTTTTTTGCCGCGGCGGCCCATTCCGGGGGGCCGGCTCCGGTCCGTTTTTTGCCGCGGCGGCCCATTCCGGGGTGCCGGCTCCGGTCCGTTTTTTGCCGCGGCGGCCCATTCCGGGGTGCCGGCGCCGGTCCGTTTTTTGCCGCGGCGGCCCATTCCGGGGTGCCGGGGCCGGTCCGTTTTTTGCCGCGGCGGCCCATTCCGGGGTGCCGGGGCCGGTCCGTTTTTTGCCTCGGCGGCCCATTCCGGGGTGCCGGCGCCGGTCCGTTTTTTGCCGCGGCGGCCCATTCCGGGGTGCCGGCTCCGGTCCGTTTTTTGCCGCGGCGGCCCATTCCGGGGTGCCAGACCCGGTCCGTTTTTTGCCGCGGCGGCCCATTCCGGGGTGCCGGCGCCGGTCTGTTTTTTGCCGCGGCGGCCCATTCCGGGGTGCCGGGGCCGGTCCGTTTTTTGCCGCGGCGGCCCATTCCGGGGTGCCGGACCCGGTCCGTTTTTTGCCGCGGCGGCCCATTCCGGGGTGCCGGCTCCGGTCCGTTTTTTGCCGCGGCGGCCCATTCCGGGGTGCCGGACCCGGTCCGTTTTTTTGCCGCGGCGGCCCATTCCGGGGTGCCGGACCAGGTCCGTTTTTTGCCGCGGCGGCCCATTCCGGGGTGCCGGACCCGGTCCGTTTTTTGCCGTGGCGGCCCATTCCGGGGTGCCGGAGCGGGTCCGTTTTTTGCCGCGGCGGCCCATTCCGGGGTGCCGGCTCCGGTCCGTTTTTTGCCGCGGCGGCCCATTCCGGGGTGCCGGCTCCGGTCCGTTTTTTGCCGCGGCGGCCCATTCCGGGGTGCCGGCGCCGGTCCGTTTTTTGCCGCGGCGGCCCATTCCGGGGTGCCGGGGCCGGTCCGTTTTTTGCCACGGCGGCCCATTCCGGGGTGCCGGGGCCGGTCCGTTTTTTGCCGCGGCGGCCCATTCCGGGGTGCCAGGGCCGGTCCGTTTTTTGCCTCGGCGGCCCATTCCGGGGTGCCGGGGCCGGTCCGTTTTTTGCCGCGGCGGCCCATTCCGGGGTGCCGGCTCCGGTCCGTTTTTTGCCGCGGCGGCCCATTCCGGGGTGCCGGGGCCGGTCCGTTTTTTGCCGCGGCGGCCCATTCCGGGGTGCCAGACCCGGTCCGTTTTTTGCCGCGGCGGCCCATTCCGGGGTGCCGGCGCCGGTCTGTTTTTTGCCGCGGCGGCCCATTCCGGGGTGCCGGGGCCGGTCCGTTTTTTGCCGCGGCGGCCCATTCCGGGGTGCCGGACCCGGTCCGTTTTTTGCCGCGGCGGCCCATTCCGGGGTGCCGGCTCCGGTCCGTTTTTTGCCGCGGCGGCCCATTCCGGGGTGCCGGACCCGGTCCGTTTTTTGACGCGGCGGCCCATTCCGGGGTGCTCGGGCCAGTCCGTTTTTTGCCGCGGCGGCCCATTCCGGGGTGCCGGAGCCGGTCCGTTTTTTGACGCGGCGGCCCATTCCGGGGTGCCGGCTCTGGTCCGTTTTTTGCCGCGGCGGCCCATTCCGGGGTGCCGGCTCCGGTCCGTTTTTTGCCGCGGCGGCCCATTCCGGGGTGCCGGGGCCGGTCCGTTTTTTGCCGCGGCGGCCCATTCCGGGGTGCCGGCGCCGGTCCGTTTTTTGCCGCGGCGGCCCATTCCGGGGTGCCGGCGCTGGTCCGTTTTTTGCCGCGGCGGCCCATTCCGGGCTGCCGGCTCCGGTCCGTTTTTTGCCGCGGCGGCCCATTCCGGGGTGCCGGCTCCGGTCCGTTTTTTGCCGCGGCGGCCCATTCCGGGGTGCCGGCGCCGGTCCGTTTTTTGCCGCGGCGGCCCATTCCGGGGTGCCGGGGCCGGTCCGTTTTTTGACGCGGCGGCCCATTCCGGGGTGCCGGCTCCGGTCCGTTTTTTGCCGCGGCGGCCCATTCCGGGGTGCCGGACCCGGTCCGTTTTTTGCCGCGGCAGCCCATTCCGGGGTGCCGGGGCCGGTCCGTTTTTTGCCGCGGCGTCCCATTCCGGGGTGCCGGCTCCGGTCCGTTTTTTGCCGCGGCGGCCCATTCCGGGGTGCCGGAGCCGGTCCGTTTTTTGCCGCGGCGGCCCATTCCGGGGTGCCGGAGCCGGTCCGTTTTTTGCCGCGGCGGCCCATTCCGGGGTGCCGGCGCCGGTCCGTTTTTTGCCGCGGCGGCCCATTCCGGGGTGCCGGCGCCGGTCCGTTTTTTGCCGCGGCGGCCCATTCCGGGGTGCCGGGGCCGGTCCGTTTTTTGCCGCGGCGGCCCATTCCGGGGTGCCGGACCCGGTCCGTTTTTTGCCGCGGCGTCCCATTCCGGGGTGCCGGCTCCGGTCCGTTTTTTGACGCGGCGGCCCATTCCGGGGTGCCGGACCCGGTCCGTTTTTTGCCGCGGCAGCCCATTCCGGGGTGCCGGCTCCGGTCCGTTATTTGCCGCGGCGGCCCATTCCGGGCTGCCGGGGCCGGTCCGTTTTTTGCCGCGGCGGCCCATTCCGGGGTGCCGGCTCCGGTCCGTTTTTTGCCGCGGCGGCCCATTCCGGGCTGCCGGGGCCGGTCCGTTTTTTGCCACGGCGGCCCATTCCGGGGTGCCGGCGCCGGTCCGTTTTTTGCCGCGGCGGCCCATTCCGGGGTGCCGGAGCCGGTCCGTTTTTTGACGCGGCGGCCCATTCCGGGGTGCCGGCGCCGGTCCGTTTTTTGCCGCGGCGGCCCATTCCGGGGTGCCGGCGCCGGTCCGTTTTTTGCCGCGGCGGCCCTTTCCGGGGTGCCGGGGCCGGTCCGTTTTTTGCCGCGGCGGCCCATTCCGGGGTGCCGGGGCCGGTCCGTTTTTTGCCGCGGCGGCCCATTCCGGGGTGCCGGACCCGGTCCGTTTTTTGCCGCGGCGGCCCATTCCGGGGTGCCGGACCCGGTCCGTTTTTTGACGCGGCGGCCCATTCCGGGGTGCCGGACCCGGTCCGTTTTTTGACGCGGCGGCCCATTCCGGGGTGCCGGCTCCGGTCCGTTTTTTGCCGCGGCGGCCCATTCCGGGGTGCCGGCTCCGGTCCGTTTTTTGCCGCGGCGGCCCATTCCGGGGTGCCGGGGCCGGTCCGTTTTTTGCCGCGGCGGCCCATTCCGGGGTGCCGGTGCCGGTCCGTTTTTTGCCACGGCGGCCCATTCCGGGGTGCCGGACCCGGTCCGTTTTTTGCCGCGGCGGCCCATTCCGGGGTGCCGGAGCCGGTCTGTTTTTTGACGCGGCGGCCCATTCCGGGGTGCCGGAGCCGGTCCGTTTTTTGCCGCGGCGGCCCATTCCGGGGTGCCGGCGCCGGTCCGTTTTTTGCCGCGGCGGACCATTCCGGGGTGCCGGAGCCGGTCCGTTTTTTGCCGCGGCGGCCCATTCCGGGGTGCCGGGGCCGGTCCGTTTTTTGCCGCGGCAGCCCATTCCGGGGTGCCGGCTCCGGTCCGTTTTTTGCCGCGGCGGCCCATTCCGGGGTGCCGGCTCCGGTCCGTTTTTTGCCGCGGCGGCCCATTCCGGGGTGCCGGCGCCGGTCCGTTTTTTGCCGCGGCGGCCCATTCCGGGGTGCCGGGGCCGGTCCGTTTTTTGCCGCGGCGGCCCATTCCGGGGTGCCGGCTCCGGTCCGTTTTTTGCCGCGGCGGCCCATTCCGGGGTGCCGGAGCCGGTCCGTTTTTTGCCGCGGCAGCCCATTCCGGGGGGCCGGCTCCGGTCCGTTTTTTGCCGCGGCGGCCCATTCCGGGGTGCCGGGGCCGGTCCATTTTTTGCCGCGGCGGCCCATTCCGGGGTGCCGGGGCCGGTCCGTTTTTTGCCGCGGCGGCCCATTCCGGGGTGCCGGAGCCGGTCCGTCTTTTGCCGCGGCGGCCCATTCCGGGGTGCCGGCTCTGGTCCGTTTTTTGCCGCAGCGGCCCATTCCGGGCTGCCGGCTCCGGTCCGTTTTTTGCCGCGGCGGCCCATTCCGGGGTGCCGGGGCCGGTCCGTTTTTTGCCGCGGCGGCCCATTCCGGGGTGCCGGCTCCGGTCCGTTTTTTGCCGCGGCGGCCCATTCCGGGGTGCCGGACCCGGTCCGTTTTTTGCCGCGGCAGCCCATTCCGGGGTGCCGGGGCCGGTCCGTTTTTTGCCGCGGCGTCCCATTCCGGGGTGCCGGCTCCGGTCCGTTTTTTGCCGCGGCGGCCCATTCCGGGGTGCCGGAGCCGGTCCGTTTTTTGCCGCGGCGGCCCATTCCGGGGTGCCGGCGCCGGTCCGTTTTTTGCCGCGGCGGCCCATTCCGGGGTGCCGGCGCCGGTCCGTTTTTTGCCGCGGCGGCCCATTCCGGGGTGCCGGGGCCGGTCCGTTTTTTGCCGCGGCGGCCCATTCCGGGGTGCCGGACCCGGTCCGTTTTTTGCCGCGGCGTCCCATTCCGGGGTGCCGGCTCCGGTCCGTTTTTTGACGCGGCGGCCCATTCCGGGGTGCCGGACCCGGTCCGTTTTTTGCCGCGGCGGCCCATTCCGGGGTGCCGGCTCCGGTCCGTTATTTGCCGCGGCGGCCCATTCCGGGGTGCCGGCTCCGGTCCGTTTTTTGCCGCGGCGGCCCATTCCGGGCTGCCGGGGCCGGTCCGTTTTTTGCCACGGCGGCCCATTCCGGGGTGCCGGCGCCGGTCCGTTTTTTGCCGCGGCGGCCCATTCCGGGGTGCCGGAGCCGGTCCGTTTTTTGACGCGGCGGCCCATTCCGGGGTGCCGGCGCCGGTCCGTTTTTTGCCGCGGCGGCCCATTCCGGGGTGCCGGCGCCGGTCCGTTTTTTGCCGCGGCGGCCCATTCCGGGGTGCCGGGGCCGGTCCGTTTTTTGCCGCGGCGGCCCATTCCGGGGTGCCGGGGCCGGTCCGTTTTTTGCCGCGGCGGCCCATTCCGGGGTGCCGGACCCGGTCCGTTTTTTGCCGCGGCGGCCCATTCCGGGGTGCCGGACCCGGTCCGTTTTTTGCCGCGGCAGCCCATTCCGGGGTGCCGGCCCCGGTCCGTTTTTTGCCGCGGTGGCCCATTCCGGGGTGCCAGCGCCGGTCCGTTTATTGACGCGGCGGCCCATTCCGGGGTGCCGGGGCCGGTCCGTTTTTTGCCACGGCGGCCCATTCCGGGGTGCCGGCTCCGGTCCGTTTTTTGCCACGGCAGCCCATTCCGGGGTGCCGGACCCGGTCTGTTTTTTGCCGCTGCAGCCCATTCCGGGGTGCCGGCTCCGGTCCGTTTTTTGCCGCGGCGGCCCATTCCGGGGTGCCGGGGCCGGTCCGTTTTTTGCCGCGGCAGCCCATTCCGGGGTGCCGGGGCCGGTCCGTTTTTTGCCGCGGCGGCCCATTCCGGTGGTGCCGGCTCCGGTCCGTTTTTTGCCGCGGCGGCCCATTCCGGGGTGCCGGACCCGGTCCGTTTTTTGCCGCGGCAGCCCATTCCGGGGTGCCGGGGCCGGTCCGTTTTTTGCCGCGGCGTCCCATTCCGGGGTGCCGGCTCCGGTCCGTTTTTTGCCGCGGCGGCCCATTCCGGGGTGCCGGAGCCGGTCCGTTTTTTGCCGCGGCGGCCCATTCCGGGGTGCCGGCTCCGGTCCGTTTTTTGCCGCGGCGGCCCATTCCGGGGTGCCGGCGCCGGTCCGTTTTTTGCCGCGGCGGCCCATTCCGGGGTGCCGGGGCCGGTCCGTTTTTTGCCGCGGCGGCCCATTCCGGGGTGCCGGGGCCGGTCCGTTTTTTGCCGCGGCGGCCCATTCCGGGGTGCCGGACCCGGTCCGTTTTTTGCCGCGGCGTCCCATTCCGGGGTGCCGGCTCCGGTCCGTTTTTTGACGCGGCGGCCCATTCCGGGGTGCCGGACCCGGTCCGTTTTTTGCCGCGGCAGCCCATTCCGGGGTGCCGGCTCCGGTCCGTTATTTGCCGCGGCGGCCCATTCCGGGCTGCCGGGGCCGGTCCGTTTTTTGCCGCGGCGGCCCATTCCGGGGTGCCGGCTCCGGTCCGTTTTTTGCCGCGGCGGCCCATTCCGGGCTGCCGGGGCCGGTCCGTTTTTTGCCACGGCGGCCCATTCCGGGGTGCCGGCGCCGGTCCGTTTTTTGCCGCGGCGGCCCATTCCGGGGTGCCGGAGCCGGTCCGTTTTTTGACGCGGCGGCCCATTCCGGGGTGCCGGCGCCGGTCCGTTTTTTGCCGCGGCGGCCCATTCCGGGGTGCCGGCGCCGGTCCGTTTTTTGCCGCGGCGGCCCATTCCGGGGGTGCCGGGGCCGGTCCGTTTTTTGCCGCGGCGGCCCATTCCGGGGTGCCGGGGCCGGTCCGTTTTTTGCCGCGGCGGCCCATTCCGGGGTGCCGGACCCGGTCCGTTTTTTGCCGCGGCGGCCCATTCCGGGGTGCCGGACCCGGTCCGTTTTTTGCCGCGGCAGCCCATTCCGGGGTGCCGGCCCCGGTCCGTTTTTTGCCGCGGTGGCCCATTCCGGGGTGCCAGCGCCGGTCCGTTTATTGACGCGGCGGCCCATTCCGGGGTGCCGGGGCCGGTCCGTTTTTTGCCACGGCGGCCCATTCCGGGGTGCCGGCTCCGGTCCGTTTTTTGCCACGGCAGCCCATTCCGGGGTGCCGGACCCGGTCTGTTTTTTGCCGCTGCAGCCCATTCCGGGGTGCCGGCTCCGGTCCGTTTTTTGCCGCGGCGGCCCATTCCGGGGTGCCGGGGCCGGTCCGTTTTTTGCCGCGGCAGCCCATTCCGGGGTGCCGGGGCCGGTCCGTTTTTTGCCGCGGCGGCCCATTCCGGGGTGCCGGAGTCGGTCCGTTTTTTGCCGCGGCGGCCCATTCCGGGGTGCCGGCGCCGGTCCGTTTTTTGCCGCGGCGGCCCATTCCGGGGTGCCGGGGCCGGTCCGTTTTTTGCCGCGGCGGCCCATTCCGGGGTGCCGGGGCCGGTCCGTTTTTTGCCGCGGCGGCCCATTCCGGGGTGCCGGACCCGGTCCGTTTTTTGCCGCGGCGGCCCATTCCGGGGTGCCGGCGCCGGTCCGTTTTTTGACGCGGCGGCCCATTCCGGGGTGCCGGGGCCGGTCCGTTTTTTGACGCGGCGGCCCATTCCGGGGTGCCGGAGCCGGTCCGTTTTTTGCCGCGGCGGCCCATTCCGGGGTGCCGGACACGGTCCGTTTTTTGCCGCGGCGGCCCATTCCGGGGTGCCGGGGCCGGTCCGTTTTTTGCCGCGGCGGCCCATTCCGGGGTGCCGGCTCCGGTCCGTTTTTTGCCGCGCCGGCCCATTCCGGGGTGCCGGACCCGGTCTGTTTTTTGCCGCGGCGGCCCATTCCGGGGTGCCGGAGCTGGTCCATTTTTTGCCGCGGCGGCCCATTCCGGGGTGCCAGGGCCGGTCCGTTTTTTGCCGCGGCGGCCCATTCCGGGGTGCCGGGGCCGGTCCGTTTTTTGCCGCGGCGGCCCATTCCGGGGTGCCGGGGCCGGTCCGTTTTTTGCCGCGGCGGCCCATTCCGGGGTGCCGGGGCCGGTCCGTTTTTTACTGCGGCGGCCCATTCCGGGGTGCCGGGGCCGGTCCGTTTTTTGCCGCGGCGGCCCATTCCGGGGTGCCGGCTCCGGTCCGTTTTTTGCCGCGGCGGCCCATTCCGGGGTGCCGGCTCCGGTCCGTTTTTTGCCGCGGCGGCCCATTCCGGGGTGCCGGAGCCGGTCCGTTTTTTGCCGCGGCGGCCCATTCCGGGGTGCCGGAGCCGGTCCGTTTTTTGACGCGGCGGCCCATTCCGGGGTGCCGGACCAGGTCCGTTTTTTGCCGCGGCGGCCCATTCCGGGGTGCCGGGGCCGCTCCGTTTTTTGCCGTGGCGGCCCATTCCGGGGTGCCGGAGCGGGTCCGTTTTTTGCCGCGGCGGCCCATTCCGGGGGGCCGGCTCCGGTCCGTTTTTTGCCGCGGCGGCCCATTCCGGGGTGCCGGCTCCGGTCCGTTTTTTGCCGCGGCGGCCCATTCCGGGGTGCCGGCGCCGGTCCGTTTTTTGCCGCGGCGGCCCATTCCGGGGTGCCGGGGCCGGTCCGTTTTTTGCCGCGGCGGCCCATTCCGGGGTGCCGGGGCCGGTCCGTTTTTTGCCGCGGCGGCCCATTCCGGGGTGCCAGGGCCGGTCCGTTTTTTGCCGCGGCGGCCCATTCCGGGGTGCCGGCTCCGGTCCGTTTTTTGCCGCGGCGGCCCATTCCGGGGTGCCGGCTCCGGTCCGTTTTTTGACGCGGCGGCCCATTCCGGGGTGCCGGACCAGGTCCGTTTTTTGCCGCGGCGGCCCATTCCGGGGTGCCGGACCCGGTCCGTTTTTTGCCGTGGCGGCCCATTCCGGGGTGCCGGAGCGGGTCCGTTTTTTGCCGCGGCGGCCCATTCCGGGGGGCCGGCTCCGGTCCGTTTTTTGCCGCGGCGGCCCATTCCGGGGTGCCGGCTCCGGTCCGTTTTTTGCCGCGGCGGCCCATTCCGGGGTGCCAGGGCCGGTCCGTTTTTTGCCGCGGCGGCCCATTCCGGGGTGCCGGCGCCGGTCCGTTTTTTGCCGCGGCGGCCCATTCCGGGCTGCCGGGGCCGGTCCGTTTTTTGCCACGGCGGCCCATTCCGGGGTGCCGGACCCGGTCCGTTTTTTGCCGCGGCGGCCCATTCCGGGGTGCCAGGGCCGGTCCGTTTTTTGCCTCGGCGGCCCATTCCGGGGTGCCGGGGCCGGTCCGTTTTTTTGCCGCGGCGGCCCATTCCGGGGTGCCGGCTCCGGTCCGTTTTTTGCCGCGGCGGCCCATTCCGGGGTGCCGGGGCCGGTCCGTTTTTTGCCGCGGCGGCCCATTCCGGGGTGCCAGACCCGGTCCGTTTTTTGCCGCGGCGGCCCATTCCGGGGTGCCGGCGCCGGTCTGTTTTTTGCCGCGGCGGCCCATTCCGGGGTGCCGGGGCCGGTCCGTTTTTTGCCGCGGCGGCCCATTCCGGGGTGCCGGACCCGGTCCGTTTTTTGCCGCGGCGGCCCATTCCGGGGTGCCGGCTCCGGTCCGTTTTTTGCCGCGGCGGCCCATTCCGGGGTGCCGGACCCGGTCCGTTTTTTGACGCGGCGGCCCATTCCGGGGTGCTCGGGCCAGTCCGTTTTTTGCCGCGGCGGCCCATTCCGGGGTGCCGGAGCCGGTCCGTTTTTTGACGCGGCGGCCCATTCCGGGGTGCCGGGGCCGGTCCGTTTTTTGCCGCGGCAGCCCATTCCGGGCTGCCGGCTCCGGTCCGTTTTTTGCCGCGGCGGCCCATTCCGGGGTGCCGGGGCCGGTCCGTTTTTTGCCGCGGCGGCCCATTCCGGGGTGCCGGGGCCGGTCCGTTTTTTGCCGCGGCGGCCCTTTCCGGGGTGCCAGAGCCGGTCCGTTTTTTGCCGCGGCGGCCCATTCCGGGGTGCCGGACCCGGTCCGTTTTTTGCCGCGGCGGCCCATTCCGGGGTGCCGGGGCCGGTCCGTTTTTTGCCGCGGCGGCCCATTCCGGGGTGCCGGCGCCGGTCCGTTTTTTGCCGCGGCGGCCCATTCCGGGGTGCCGGGGCCGGTCCGTTTTTTGCCGCGGCGTCCCATTCCGGGGTGCCGGCTCCGGTCCGTTTTTTGCCGCGGCGGCCCATTCCAGGGTGCCGGCTCCGATCCGTTTTTTGCCGCGGCGGCCCATTCCGGGGTGCCGGGGCCGGTCCGTTTTTTGCCGCGGCGGCCCTTTCCGGGGTGCCAGAGCCGGTCCGTTTTTTGCCGCGGCGGCCCATTCCGGGGTGCCGGGGCCGGTCCGTTTTTTGCCGCGGCGGCCCATTCCGGGGTGCCGGACCCGGTCCGTTTTTTGCCGCGGCGGCCCATTCCGGGGTGCCGGCTCCGGTCCGTTTTTTGCCGCGGCGGCCCATTCCGGGGTGACGGACCCGGTCCGTTTTTTGCCGCGGCGGCCCATTCCGGGGTGCCGGACCCGGTCCGTTTTTTGACGCGGCGGCCCATTCCGGGGTGCCGGACCCGGTCCGTTTTTTGCCGCGGCGGCCCATTCCGGGGTGCCGGGGCCGGTCCGTTTTTTGCCGCGGCGGCCCATTCCGGGGTGCCGGGGCCGGTCCGTTTTTTGCCGCGGCGGCCCATTCCGGGGTGCCGGGGCCGGTCCGTTTTTTGCCGCGGCGGCCCATTCCGGGGTGCCGGCTCCGGTCCGTTTTTTTCCGCGGCGGCCCATTCCGGGGTGCCGGTGCCGGTCCGTTTTTTGCCACGGCGGCCCATTCCGGGGTGCCGGACCCGGTCCGTTTTTTGCCGCGGCGGCCCATTCCGGGGTGCCGGCGCCGGTCTGTTTTTTGACGCGGCGGCCCATTCCGGGGTGCCGGGGCCGGTCCGTTTTTTGCCGCGGCGGCCCATTCCGGGGTGCCGGGGCCGGTCCGTTTTTTGCCGCGGCGGCCCATTCCGGGGTGCCGGAGCCGGTCCGTCTTTTGCCGCGGCGGCCCATTCCGGGGTGCCGGCTCTGGTCCGTTTTTTGCCGCGGCAGCCCATTCCGGGGTGCTGGGGCCGGTCCGTTTTTTGCCGCGGCGGCCCATTCCGGGGTGCCGGGGCCGGTCCGTTTTTTGCCGCGGCGGCCCATTCCGGGGTGCCGGGGCCGGTCCGTTTTTTGCCGCGGCGGCCCATTCCGGGGTTCCGGGGCCGGTCCGTTTTTTGCTGCGGCGGCCCATTCCGGGGTGCCGGCTCCGGTCCGTTTTTTGCCGCGGCAGCCCATTCCGGGGTGCCGGACCCGGTCCGTTTTTTGCCGCGGCAGCCCATTCCGGGGTGCCGGGGCCGGTCCGTTTTTTGCCGCGGCGGCCCATTCCGGGGTGCCGGGGCCGGTCCGTTTTTTGCCGCGGCGGCCCATTCCGGGGTGCCGGCTCTGATCCGTTTTTTGCCGCGGCGGCCCATTCCGGGGTGCCGGCTCCGGTCCGTTTTTTGCCGCGGCGGCCCATTCCGGGGTGCCGGCTCCGGTCCGTTTTTTGCCACGGCGGCCCATTCCGGGGTGCCGGGGCCGGTCCGTTTTTTGCCGCGGCGGCCCATTCCGGGGTGCCGGACCCGGTCCGTTTTTTGCCGCGGCGGCCCATTCCGGGGTGCCGGCTCCGGTCCGTTTTTTGCCGCGGCGGCCCATTCCGGGGTGCCGGGGCCGGTCCGTTTTTTGCCGCGGCGGCCCATTCCGGGGTGCCGGACCCGGTCCGTTTTTTGCCGCGGCGGCCCATTCCAGGGTGCCTGCTCCGGTCCGTTTTTTGCCGCGGCGGCCCATTCCGGGGTGCCGGACCCGGTCTGTTTTTTGCCGCGGCGGCCCATTCCGGGGTGCCGGGGCCGGTCCGTTTTTTGCCGCGGCGGCCCATTCCGGGGTGCCGGACCCGGTCTGTTTTTTGCCGCGGCGGCCCATTCCGGGGTGCCGGCTCCGGTCCGTTTTTTGCCGCGGCGGCCCATTCCGGGGTGCCGGACCCGGTCCGTTTTTTGCCGCGGCGGCCCATTCCGGGGTGCCGGCGCCGGTCTGTTTTTTGACGCGGCGGCCCATTCCGGGGTGCCGGAGCCGGTCCGTTTTTTGCCGCGGCGGCCCATTCCGGGGTGCCGGCGCCGGTCCGTTTTTTGCCGCGGCGGACCATTCCGGGGTGCCGGGGCCGGTCCGTTTTTTGACGCGGCGGCCCATTCCGGGGTGCCGGCTCCGGTCTGTTTTTTGCCGCGGCGGCCCATTCCGGGGTGCCGGCTCCGATCCGTTTTTTGCCGCGGCGGCCCATTCCGGGGTGCCGGCTCCGGTCCGTTTTTTGCCGCGGCGGCCCATTCCGGGGTGCCGGGGCCGGTCCGTTTTTTGCCACGGCGGCCCATTCCGGGGTGCCGGCTCCGGTCCGTTTTTTGCCACGGCAGCCCATTCCGGGGTGCCGGACCCGGTCTGTTTTTTGCCGCTGCAGCCCATTCCGGGGTGCCGGCTCCGGTCCGTTTTTTGCCGTTGCGGCCCATTCCGGGGTGCCGGGGCCGGTCCGTTTTTTGCCGCGGCAGCCCATTCCGGGGTGCCGGACCCGGTCCGTTTTTTGCCGCGGCGGCCCATTCCGGGGTGCCGGAGTCGGTCCGTTTTTTGCCGCGGCGGCCCATTCCGGGGTGCCGGGGCCGGTCCGTTTTTTGCCGCGGCGGCCCATTCCAGGGTGCCGGGGCCGGTCCGTTTTTTGCCGCGGCGGCCCATTCCGGGGTGCCGGCTCCGGTCCGTTTTTTGCCGCGGCGGCCCATTCCGGGGTGCCGGACCCGGTCCGTTTTTTGCCGCGGCGGCCCATTCCGGGGTGCCGGGGCCGGTCCGTTTTTTGCCGCGGCGGCCCATTCCGGGGTGCCGGACCCGGTCCGTTTTTTGCCGCGGCGGCCCATTCCGGGGTGCCGGCTCCGGTCCGTTTTTTGCCGCGGCGTCCCATTCCGGGGTGCCGGCGCCGGTCCGTTTTTTGACGCGGCGGCCCATTCCGGGGTGCCGGGGCCGGTCCGTTTTTTGCCGCGGCGGCCCATTCCGGGGTGCCGGGGCCGGTCCGTTTTTTGCCGCAGCGGCCCATTCCGGGGTGCCGGGGCCGGTCCGTTTTTTGCCGCGGCGGCCCATTCCGGGGTGCCGGGGCCGGTCCGTTTTTTGCCGCGGCGGCCCATTCCGGGGTGCCGGGGCCGGTCCGTTTTTTGCTGCGGCGGCCCATTCCGGGGTGCCGGCTCCGGTCCGTTTTTTGCCGCGGCAGCCCATTCCGGGGTGCCGGACCCGGTCCGTTTTTTGCCGCGGCAGCCCATTCCGGGGTGCCGGGGCCGGTCCGTTTTTTGCCGCGGCGGCCCATTCCGGGGTGCCGGGGCCGGTCCGTTTTTTGCCGCGGCGGCCCATTCCGGGGTGCCGGCTCTGATCCGTTTTTTGCCGCGGCGGCCCATTCCGGGGTGCCGGCTCCGGTCCGTTTTTTGCCGCGGCGGCCCATTCCGGGGTGCCGGCTCCGGTCCGTTTTTTGCCACGGCGGCCCATTCCGGGGTGCCGGGGCCGGTCCGTTTTTTGCCGCGGCGGCCCATTCCGGGGTGCCGGCTCCGGTCCGTTTTTTGCCGCGGCGGCCCATTCCGGGGTGCCGGCTCCGGTCCGTTTTTTGCCGCGGCGGCCCATTCCGGGGTGCCGGGGCCGGTCCGTTTTTTGCCGCGGCGGCCCATTCCGGGGTGCCGGACCCGGTCTGTTTTTTGCCGCGGCGGCCCATTCCAGGGTGCCTGCTCCGGTCCGTTTTTTGCCGCGGCGGCCCATTCCGGGGTGCCGGACCCGGTCTGTTTTTTGCCGCGGCGGCCCATTCCACGGTGCCTGCTCCGGTCCGTTTTTTGCCGCGGCGGCCCATTCCGGGGTGCCGGACCCGGTCTGTTTTTTGCCGCGGCGGCCCATTCCGGGGTGCCGGCTCCGGTCCGTTTTTTGCCGCGGCGGCCCATTCCGGGGTGCCGGACCCGGTCCGTTTTTTGCCGCGGCGGCCCATTCCGGGGTGCCGGCGCCGGTCTGTTTTTTGACGCGGCGGCCCATTCCGGGGTGCCGGAGCCGGTCCGTTTTTTGCCGCGGCGGCCCATTCCGGGGTGCCGGCGCCGGTCCGTTTTTTGCCGCGGCGGACCATTCCGGGGTGCCGGGGCCGGTCCGTTTTTTGACGCGGCGGCCCATTCCGGGGTGCCGGCTCCGGTCTGTTTTTTGCCGCGGCGGCCCATTCCGGGGTGCCGGCTCCGATCCGTTTTTTGCCGCGGCGGCCCATTCCGGGGTGCCGGACCCGGTCCGTTTTTTGCCGCGGCGGCCCATTCCGTGGTGCCGGGGCCGGTCCGTTTTTTGCCGCGGCGGCCCATTCCGGGGTGCCGGACCCGGTCCGTTTTTTGCCGCGGCGGCCCATTCCGGGGTGCCGGCTCCGGTCCGTTTTTTGCCGCGGCGGCCCATTCCGGGGTGCCGGGGCCGGTCCGTTTTTTGCCACGGCGGCCCATTCCGGGGTGCCGGCTCCGGTCCGTTTTTTGCCACGGCAGCCCATTCCGGGGTGCCGGACCCGGTCTGTTTTTTGCCGCTGCAGCCCATTCCGGGGTGCCGGCTCCGGTCCGTTTTTTGCCGTTGCGGCCCATTCCGGGGTGCCGGGGCCGGTCCGTTTTTTGCCGCGGCAGCCCATTCCGGGGTGCCGGACCCGGTCCGTTTTTTGCCGCGGCGGCCCATTCCGGGGTGCCGGAGTCGGTCCGTTTTTTGCCGCGGCGGCCCATTCCGGGGTGCCGGGGCCGGTCCGTTTTTTGCCGCGGCGGCCCATTCCAGGGTGCCGGGGCCGGTCCGTTTTTTGCCGCGGCGGCCCATTCCGGGGTGCCGGCTCCGGTCCGTTTTTTGCCGCGGCGGCCCATTCCGGGGTGCCGGACCCGGTCCGTTTTTTGCCGCGGCGGCCCATTCCGGGGTGCCGGGGCCGGTCCGTTTTTTGCCGCGGCGGCCCATTCCGGGGTGCCGGACCCGGTCCGTTTTTTGCCGCGGCGGCCCATTCCGGGGTGCCGGCTCCGGTCCGTTTTTTGCCGCGGCGTCCCATTCCGGGGTGCCGGCGCCGGTCCGTTTTTTGACGCGGCGGCCCATTCCGGGGTGCCGGGGCCGGTCCGTTTTTTGACGCGGCGGCCCATTCCGGGGTGCCGGAGCCGGTCCGTTTTTTGCCGCGGCGGCCCATTCCGGGGTGCCGGACACGGTCCGTTTTTTGCCGCGGCGGCCCATTCCGGGGTGCCGGGGCCGGTCCGTTTTTTGCCGCGGCGGCCCATTCCGGGGTGCCGGCTCCGGTCCGTTTTTTGCCGCGGCGGCCCATTCCGGGGTGCCGCCTCCGGTCCGTTTTTTGCCGCGCCGGCCCATTCCGGGGTGCCGGACCCGGTCTGTTTTTTGCCGCGGCGGCCCATTCCGGGGTGCCGGCTCCGGTCCATTTTTTGCCGCGGCGGCCCATTCCGGGGTGCCGGCGCCGGTCCGTTTTTTGCCGCGGCGGCCCATTCCGGGGTGCCGGGGCCGGTCCGTTTTTTGCCGCAGCGGCCCATTCCGTGGTGCCGGGGCCGGTCCGTTTTTTGCCGCGGCGGCCCATTCCGGGGTGCCGGGGCCGGTCCGTTTTTTACTGCGGCGGCCCATTCCGGGGTGCCGGGGCCGGTCCGTTTTTTGCCGCGGCGGCCCATTCCGGGGTGCCGGCTCCGGTCCGTTTTTTGCCGCGGCGGCCCATTCCGGGGTGCCGGAGCCGGTCCGTTTTTTGCCGCGGCGGCCCATTCCGGGGTGCCGGAGCCGGTCCGTTTTTTGCCGCGGCGGCCCATTCCGGGGTGCCGGAGCCGGTCCGTTTTTTGACGCGGCGGCCCATTCCGGGGTGCCGGACCAGGTCCGTTTTTTGCCGCGGCGGCCCATTCCGGGGTGCCGGGGCCGGTCCGTTTTTTGCCGCGGCGGCCCATTCCGGGGTGCCGGAGCGGGTCCGTTTTTTGCCGCGGCGGCCCATTCAGGGGGGCCGGCTCCGGTCCGTTTTTTGCCGCGGCGGCCCATTCCGGGGTGCCGGCTCCGGTCCGTTTTTTGCCGCGGCGGCCCATTCCGGGGTGCCGGACCCGGTCCGTTTTTTGCCGCGGCGGCCCATTCCGGGGTGCCGGGGCCGGTCCGTTTTTTGCCGCGGCGGCCCATTCCGGGGTGCCAGGGCCGGTCCGTTTTTTGCCTCGGCGGCCCATTCCGGGGTGCCGGCTCCGGTCCGTTTTTTGCCGCGGCGGCCCATTCCGGGGTGCTGGCTCCGGTCCGTTTTTTGCCGCGGCGGCCCATTCCGGGGTGCCGGACCCGGTCCGTTTTTTGACGCGGCGGCCCATTCCGGGGTGCTCGGGCCAGTCCGTTTTTTGCCGCGGCGGCCCATTCCGGGGTGCCGGAGCCGGTCAGTTTTTTGACTCGGCGGCCCATTCCGGGGTGCCGCACCCGGTCCGTTTTTTGCCGCGGCAGCCCATTCCGGGGTGCCGGGGCCGGTCCGTTTTTTGCCGCGGCGGCCCATTCCGGGGTGCCGGGGCCGGTCCGTTTTTTGCCGCGGCGGCCCATTCCGGGGTGCCGGCTCCGGTCCGTTTTTTGCCGCGGCGGCCCATTCCGGGGTGCCGGGGCCGGTCTGTTTTTTGCCGCGGCGGCCCATTCCGGGGTGCCGGGGCCGGTCCGTTTTTTGCCGCGGCGGCCCATTCCGTGGTGCCGGGGCCGGTCCGTTTTTTGCCGCGGCGGCCCATTCCGGGGTGCCGGGGCCGGTCCGTTTTTTACTGCGGCGGCCCATTCCGGGGTGCCGGGGCCGGTCCGTTTTTTGCCGCGGCGGCCCATTCCGGGGTGCCGGCTCCGGTCCGTTTTTTGCCGCGGCGGCCCATTCCGGGGTGCCGGAGCCGGTCCGTTTTTTGCCGCGGCGGCCCATTCCGGGGTGCCGGAGCCGGTCCGTTTTTTGCCGCGGCGGCCCATTCCGGGGTGCCGGAGCCGGTCCGTTTTTTGACGCGGCGGCCCATTCCGGGGTGCCGGACCAGGTCCGTTTTTTGCCGCGGCGGCCCATTCCGGGGTGCCGGGGCCGGTCCGTTTTTTGCCGCGGCGGCCCATTCCGGGGTGCCGGAGCGGGTCCGTTTTTTGCCGCGGCGGCCCATTCCGGGGGGCCGGCTCCGGTCCGTTTTTTGCCGCGGCGGCCCATTCCGGGGTGCCGGCTCCGGTCCGTTTTTTGCCGCGGCGGCCCATTCCGGGGTGCCGGCTCCGGTCCGTTTTTTGCCGCGGCGGCCCATTCCGGGGTGCCGGACCCGGTCCGTTTTTTGACGCGGCGGCCCATTCCGGGGTGCCAGGGCCGGTCCGTTTTTTGCCTCGGCGGCCCATTCCGGGGTGCCGGCTCCGGTCCGTTTTTTGCCGCGGCGGCCCATTCCGGGGTGCCGGGGCCGGTCCGTTTTTTGCCGCGGCGGCCCATTCCGGGGTGCCGGACCCGGTCCGTTTTTTGACGCGGCGGCCCATTCCGGGGTGCTCGGGCCAGTCCGTTTTTTGCCGCGGCGGCCCATTCCGGGGTGCCGGAGCCGGTCAGTTTTTTGACTCGGCGGCCCATTCCGGGGTGCCGCACCCGGTCCGTTTTTTGCCGCGGCAGCCCATTCCGGGGTGCCGGGGCCGGTCCGTTTTTTGCCGCGGCGGCCCATTCCGGGGTGCCGGGGCCGGTCCGTTTTTTGCCGCGGCGGCCCATTCCGGGGTGCCGGGGCCGGTCGGTTTTTTGCCGCGGCGGCCCATTCCGGGGGGCCGGCTCCGGTCCGTTTTTTGCCGCGGCGGCCCATTCCGGGGTGCCGGGGCCGGTCCGTTTTTTGCCGCGGCGTCCCATTCCGGGGTGCCGGACCCGGTCCGTTTTTTGCCGCGGCGGCCCATTCCGGGGTGCCGGGGCCGGTCCGTTTTTTGCCGCGGCGGCCCATTCCGGGGTGCCGGCTCCGGTCCGTTTTTTGCCGCGGCGGCCCATTCCGGGGTGCCGGCTCCGGTCCGTTTTTTGCCGCGGCGGCCCATTCCAGGGTGCCGGCTCCGATCCGTTTTTTGCCGCGGCGGCCCATTCCGGGGTGCCGGGGCCGGTCCGTTTTTTGCCGCGGCGGCCCATTCCGGGGTGCCGGCTCCGGTCCGTTTTTTGCCGCGGCGGCCCATTCCGGGGTGCCGGGGCCGGTCTGTTTTTTGCCGCGGCGGCCCATTCCGGGGTGCCGGGGCCGGTCCGTTTTTTGCCGCGGCGGCCCATTCCGTGGTGCCGGGGCCGGTCCGTTTTTTGCCGCGGCGGCCCATTCCGGGGTGCCGGGGCCGGTCCGTTTTTTACTGCGGCGGCCCATTCCGGGGTGCCGGGGCCGGTCCGTTTTTTGCCGCGGCGGCCCATTCCGGGGTGCCGGCTCCGGTCCGTTTTTTGCCGCGGCGGCCCATTCCGGGGTGCCGGAGCCGGTCCGTTTTTTGCCGCGGCGGCCCATTCCGGGGTGCCGGAGCCGGTCCGTTTTTTGCCGCGGCGGCCCATTCCGGGGTGCCGGAGCCGGTCCGTTTTCTGACGCGGCGGCCCATTCCGGGGTGCCGGACCAGGTCCGTTTTTTGCCGCGGCGGCCCATTCCGGGGTGCCGGGGCCGGTCCGTTTTTTGCCGCGGCGGCCCATTCCGGGGTGCCGGAGCGGGTCCGTTTTTTGCCGCGGCGGCCCATTCCGGGGGGCCGGCTCCGGTCCGTTTTTTGCCGCGGCGGCCCATTCCGGGGTGCCGGCTCCGGTCCGTTTTTTGCCGCGGCGGCCCATTCCGGGGTGCCGGACCCGGTCCGTTTTTTGCCGCGGCGGCCCATTCCGGGGTGCCGGGGCCGGTCCGTTTTTTGACGCGGCGGCCCATTCCGGGGTGCCAGGGCCGGTCCGTTTTTTGCCTCGGCGGCCCATTCCGGGGTGCCGGCTCCGGTCCGTTTTTTGCCGCGGCGGCCCATTCCGGGGTGCCGGCTCCGGTCCGTTTTTTGCCGCGGCGGCCCATTCCGGGGTGCCGGACCCGGTCCGTTTTTTGACGCGGCGGCCCATTCCGGGGTGCTCGGGCCAGTCCGTTTTTTGCCGCGGCGGCCCATTCCGGGGTGCCGGAGCCGGTCAGTTTTTTGACTCGGCGGCCCATTCCGGGGTGCCGCACCCGGTCCGTTTTTTGCCGCGGCAGCCCATTCCGGGGTGCCGGGGCCGGTCCGTTTTTTGCCGCGGCGGCCCATTCCGGGGTGCCGGGGCCGGTCCGTTTTTTGCCGCGGCGGCCCATTCCGGGGTGCCGGGGCCGGTCGGTTTTTTGCCGCGGCGGCCCATTCCGGGGTGCCGGCTCCGGTCCGTTTTTTGCCGCGGCGGCCCATTCCGGGGTGCCGGGGCCGGTCCGTTTTTTGCCGCGGCGTCCCATTCCGGGGTGCCGGCTCCGGTCCGTTTTTTGCCGCGGCGGCCCATTCCGGGGTGCCGGACCCGGTCCGTTTTTTGCCGCGGCGGCCCATTCCGGGGTGCCGGGGCCGGTCCGTTTTTTGCCGCGGCGGCCCATTCCGGGGTGCCGGCTCCGGTCCGTTTTTTGCCGCGGCGGCCCATTCCAGGGTGCCGGCTCCGATCCGTTTTTTGCCGCGGCGGCCCATTCCGGGGTGCCGGGGCCGGTCCGTTTTTTGCCGCCGCGGCCCTTTCCGGGGTGCCAGAGCCGGTCCGTTTTTTGCCGCGGCGGCCCATTCCGGGGTGCCGGACCCGGTCCGTTTTTTGCCGCGGCGGCCCATTCCGGGGTGCCGGACCCGGTCCGTTTTTTGCCGCGGCGGCCCATTCCGGGGTGCCGGCTCCGGTCCGTTTTTTGCCGCGGCGGCCCATTCCGGGGTGCCGGGGCCGGTCTGTTTTTTGCCGCGGTGGCCCATTCCGGGGTGCCGGACCCGGTCCGTTTTTTGACGCGGCGGCCCATTCCGGGGTGCCGGACCCGGTCCGTTTTTTGCCGCGGCGGCCCATTCCGGGGTGCCGGCTCCGGTCCGTTTTTTGCCGCGGCGGCCCATTCCGGGGTGCCGGGGCCGGTCCGTTTTTTGCCGCGGCGGCCCATTCCGGGGTGCCGGCTCCGGTCCGTTTTTTGACGCGGCGGCCCATTCCGGGGTGCCGGTGCCGGTCCGTTTTTTGCCACGGCGGCCCATTCCGGGGTGCCGGACCCGGTCCGTTTTTTGCCGCGGCGGCCCATTCCGGGGTGCCGGCGCCGGTCTGTTTTTTGACGCGGCGGCCCATTCCGGGGTGCCGGAGCCGGTCCGTTTTTTTGCCGCGGCGGCCCATTCCGGGGTGCCGGCGCCGGTCCGTTTTTTGCCGCGGCGGACCATTCCGGGGTGCCGGGGCCGGTCCGTTTTTTGACGCGGCGGCCCATTCCGGGGTGCCGGAGCCGGTCCGTTTTTTGCCGCGGCGGCCCATTCCGGGGTGCCGGCGCCGGTCCGTTTTTTGCCGCGGCAGCCCATTCTGGGGTGCCGGCTCCGGTCCGTTTTTTGACGCGGCGGCCCATTCCGGGGTGCCGGAGCCGGTCCGTTTTTTGCCGCGGCGGCCCATTCCGGGGTGCCGGACCCGGTCCGTTTTTTGCCGCGGCGGCCCATTCCGGGGTGCCGGGCCCGGTCCGTTTTTTGCCGCGGCGGCCCATTCCGGGGTGCCGGACCCGGTCCGTTTTTTGCCGCGGCAGCCCATTCCGGGGGGCCGGCTCCGGTCCGTTTTTTGCCGCGGCGGCCCATTCCGGGGTGCCGGGGCCGGTCCGTTTTTTGCCGCGGCGGCCCATTCCGGGGTGCCGGCTCTGGTCCGTTTTTTGCCGCGGCGGCCCATTCCGGGGTGCCGGGGCCGGTCCGTTTTTTGCCGCAGCGGCCCATTCCGGGCTGCCGGCTCCGGTCCGTTTTTTGCCGCGGCGGCCCATTCCGGGGTGCCGGGGCCGGTCCGTTTTTTGCCGCGGCGGCCCATTCCGGGGTGCCGGACCCGGTCCGTTTTTTGCCGCGGCAGCCCATTCCGGGGTGCCGGCTCCGGTCCGTTTTTTGCCGCGGCAGCCCATTCCGGGGTGCCGGGGCCGGTCCGTTTTTTGCCGCGGCGGCCCATTCCGGGGTGCCGGCTCTGATCCGTTTTTTGCCGCGGCGGCCCATTCCGGGGTGCCGGCTCCGGTCCGTTTTTTGACACGGCGGCCCATTCCGGGGTGCCGGCTCCGGTCCGTTTTTTGCCACGGCGGCCCATTCCGGGGTGCCGGGGCCGGTCCGTTTTTTGCCGCGGCGGCCCATTCCGGGGTGCCGGACCCGGTCCGTTTTTTGCCGCGGCGGCCCATTCCGGGGTGCCGGCTCCGGTCCGTTTTTTGCCGCGGCGGCCCATTCCGGGGTGCCGGGGCCGGTCCGTTTTTTGCCGCGGCGGCCCATTCCGGGGTGCCGGAGCCGGTCTGTTTTTTGCCGCGGCGGCCCATTCCAGGGTGCCTGCTCCGGTCCGTTTTTTGCCGCGGCGGCCCATTCCGGGGTGCCGGACCCGGTCCGTTTTTTGCCGCGGCGGCCCATTCCGGGGTGCCGGACCCGGTCCGTTTTTTGCCGCGGCGGCCCATTCCGGGGTGCCGGGGCCGGTCCGTTTTTTGCCGCGGCGGCCCATTCCGGGGTGCCGGCGCCGGTCTGTTTTTTGCCGCGGCGGCCCATTCCGGGGTGCCGGGGCCGGTCCGTTTTTTGCCGCGGCGGCCCATTCCGGGGTGCCGGACCCGGTCCGTTTTTTGCCGCGGCGGCCCATTCCGGGGTGCCGGCGCCGGTCTGTTTTTTGACGCGGCGGCCCATTCCGGGGTGCCGGAGCCGGTCCGTTTTTTGCCGCGGCGGCCCATTCCGGGGTGCCGGCGCCGGTCCGTTTTTTGCCGCGGCGGACCATTCCGGGGTGCCGGGGCCGGTCCGTTTTTTGACGCGGCGGCCCATTCCGGGGTGCCGGCTCCGGTCCGTTTTTTGCCGCGGCGGCCCATTCCAGGGTGCCGGCTCCGATCCGTTTTTTGCCGCGGCGGCCCATTCCGGGGTGCCGGCTCCGGTCCGTTTTTTGCCGCGGCGGCCCATTCCGGGGTGCCGGCGCTGGTCCGTTTTTTGCCGCGGCGGCCCATTCCAGGGTGCCGGGGCCGGTCCGTTTTTTGCCGCGGCGGCCCATTCCGGGGTGCCAGGGCCGGTCCGTTTTTTGCCGCGGCGGCCCATTCGGGGGGGCCGGCTCCGGTCCGTTTTTGCCGCGGCGGCCCATTCGGGGGTGCCGGGGCCGGTCCGTTTTTTGCCACGGCGGCCCATTCCGGGGTGCCGGGGCCGGTCCGTTTTTTGCCGCGGCGGCCCATTCCGGGGTGCCGGCACCGGTCCGTTTTTTGCCGCGGCGGCCCATTCCGGGGTGCCGGCTCCGGTCCGTTTTTTGCCGCGGCGGCCCATTCCGGGGTGCCGGGGCCGGTCCGTTTTTTGCCGCGGCGGCCCATTCCAGGGTGCCGGCTCCGGTCCGTTTTTTGCCGCGGCGGCCCATTCCGGGGTGCCGGGGCCGGTCCGTTTTTTGACGCGGCGGCCCATTCCGGGGTGCCGGCTCCGGTCCGTTTTTTGCCGCGGCGGCCCATTCCGGGGTGCCGGCGCCGGTCCGTTTTTTGCCGCGGCGGCCCATTCCGGGGTGCCGGGGCCGGTCCGTTTTTTGCCGCGGCGGCCCATTCCGGGGTGCCGGACCTGGTCCGTTTTTTGCCGCGGCGGCCCATTCCGGGGTGCCGGCGCCGGTCTGTTTTTTGACGCGGCGGCCCATTCCGGGGTGCCGGAGCCGGTCCGTTTTTTGCCGCGGCGGCCCATTCCGGGGTGCCGGCGCCGGTCCGTTTTTTGCCGCGGCGGACCATTCCGGGGTGCCGGGGCCGGTCCGTTTTTTGACGCGGCGGCCCATTCCGGGGTGCCGGGGCCGGTCCGTTTTTTGCCGCGGCGGCCCATTCCAGGGTGCCGGCTCCGATCCGTTTTTTGCCGCGGCGGCCCATTCCGGGGTGCCGGCTCCGGTCCGTTTTTTGCCGCGGCGGCCCATTCCGGGGTGCCGGCGCTGGTCCGTTTTTTGCCGCGGCGGCCCATTCCAGGGTGCCGGGGCCGGTCCGTTTTTTGCCGCGGCGGCCCATTCCGGGGTGCCAGGGCCGGTCCGTTTTTTGCCGCGGCGGCCCATTCCGGGGTGCCGGCTCCGGTCCGTTTTTTGCCGCGGCGGCCCATTCCGGGGTGCCGGACCCGGTCCGTTTTTTGACGCGGCGGCCCATTCCGGGGTGCCGGAGCCGGTCCGTTTTTTGACGCGGCGGCCCATTCCGGGGTGCCGGAGCCGGTCCGTTTTTTGCCGCGGCAGCCCATTCCGGGGTGCCGGACCCGGTCCGTTTTTTGCCGCGGCGGCCCATTCCGGGGTGCCGGCTCCGGTCCGTTTTTTGCCGCGGCGGCCCATTCCGGGGTGCCGGCTCAGATCCGTTGTTTGCCGCGGCGGCCCATTCGGGGGGGCCGGCTCCGGTCCGTTTTTGCCGCGGCGGCCCATTCCGGGGTGCCGGGGCCGGTCCGTTTTTTGCCACGGCGGCCCATTCCGGGGTGCCGGGGCCGGTCCGTTTTTTGCCGCGGCGGCCCATTCCGGGGTGCCGGACCCGGTCCGTTTTTTGCCGCGGCGGCCCATTCCGGGGTGCCGGCTCCGGTCCGTTTTTTGCCGCGGCGGCCCATTCCGGGGTGCCGGGGCCGGTCCGTTTTTTGCCGCGGCGGCCCATTCCGGGGTGCCGGACCCGGTCCGTTTTTTGCCGCGGCGGCCCATTCCGGGGTGCCGGGGCCGGTCCGTTTTTTGACGCGGCGGCCCATTCCGGGGTGCCGGCTCCGGTCCGTTTTTTGCCGCGGCGGCCCATTCCGGGGTGCCGGCTCCGGTCCGTTTTTTTGCCACGGCGGCCCATTCCGGGGTGCCGGACCCGGTACGTTTTTTGCCGCGGCGGCCCATTCCGGGGTGCCGGACCCGGTCCGTTTTTTTGCCGCGGCGGCCCATTCCGGGGTGCCGGCTCCGGTCCGTTTTTTGCCGCGGCGGCCCATTCCGGGGTGCCGGGGCCGGTCCGTTTTTTGCCGCGGCGGCCCATTCCGGGGTGCCGGACCCGGTCTGTTTTTTGCCGCGGCGGCCCATTCCAGGGTGCCTGCTCCGGTCCGTTTTTTGCCGCGGCGGCCCATTCCGGGGTGCCAGAGCCGGTCCGTTTTTTTGCCGCGGCAGCCCATTCCGGGGTGCCGGCTCCCGGTCTGTTTTTTGCCACGGCGGCCCATTCCGGGGTGCCGGGGCCGGTCCGTTTTTTGCCGCGGCGGCCCATTCCGGGGTGCCGGACCCGGTCCGTTTTTTGCCGCGGCGGCCCATTCCGGGGTGCCGGAGCCGGTCCGTTTTTTGCCGCGGCGGCCCATTCCGGGGTGCCGGCTCCGGTCCGTTTTTTGCCGCGGCGGCCCATTCCGGGGTGCCGGCGCCGGTCTGTTTTTTGCCGCGGCGGCCCATTCCGGGGTGCCGGGGCCGGTCCGTTTTTTGCCGCGGCGGCCCATTCCGGGGTGCCGGACCCGGTCCGTTTTTTGCCGCGGCGGCCCATTCCGGGGTGCCGGCGCCGGTCTGTTTTTTGACGCGGCGGCCCATTCCGGGGTGCCGGAGCCGGTCCGTTTTTTGCCGCGGCGGCCCATTCCGGGGTGCCGGCGCCGGTCCGTTTTTTGCCGCGGCGGACCATTCCGGGGTGCCGGGGCCGGTCCGTTTTTTGACGCGGCGGCCCATTCCGGGGTGCCGGCTCCGGTCCGTTTTTTGCCGCGGCGGCCCATTCCGGGGTGCCGGCTCCGGTCCGTTTTTTGCCGCGGCGGCCCATTCCGGGGTGCCGGGGCCGGTCCGTTTTTTGCCGCGGCGGCCCATTCCGGGGTGCCGGCTCCGGTCCGTTTTTTTCCGCGGCGGCCCATTCCGGGGTGCCGGCGCCGGTCCGTTTTTTGCCGCGGCGGCCCATTCCGGGGTGCCGGCTCCGGTCCGTTTTTTGCCGCGGCGGCCCATTCCGGGGTGCCGGGGCCGGTCCGTTTTTTGCCGCGGCGGCCCATTCCGGGGTGCCGGCTCCGGTCCGTTTTTTGCCGCGGCGGCCCATTCCGGGGTGCCGGCGCCGGTCCGTTTTTTGCCGCGGCGGCCCATTCCGGGGTGCCGGGCCCGGTCCGTTTTTTGCCGCGGCGGCCCATTCCGGGGTGCCGGACCCGGTCCGTTTTTTGACGCGGCGGCCCATTCCGGGGTGCCGGCTCCGGTCCGTTTTTTGCCGCGGCGGCCCATTCCGGGGTGCCGGGGCCGGTCCGTTTTTTGCCGCGGCGGCCCATTCCGGGGTGCCGGGGCCGGTCCGTTTTTTGCCGCGGCGGCCCATTCCGGGGTGCCGGAGCCGGTCCGTCTTTTGCCGCGGCGGCCCATTCCGGGGTGCCGGCTCTGGTCCGTTTTTTGCCGCGGCGGCCCATTCCGGGGTGCCGGGGCCGGTCCGTTTTTTGCCGCAGCGGCCCATTCCGGGCTGCCGGCTCCGGTCCGTTTTTTGCCGCGGCGGCCCATTCCGGGGTGCCGGGGCCGGTCCGTTTTTTGCCGCGGCGGCCCATTCCGGGGTGCCGGCGCCGGTCCGTTTTTTTCCGCGGCGGCCCATTCCGGGGTGCCGGCGCTGGTCCGTTTTTTGCCGCGGCGGCCCATTCCGGGGTGCCGGCTCCGGTCCGTTTTTTGCCGCGGCGGCCCATTCCGGGGTGCCGGGGCCGGTCCGTTTTTTGCCGCGGCGGCCCATTCCGGGGTGCCGGCGCCGGTCCGTTTTTTGCCGCGGCGGCCCATTCCGGGGTGCCGGGGCCGGTCCGTTTTTTGACGCGGCGGCCCATTCCGGGGTGCCGGCTCTGGTCCGTTTTTTGCCGCGGCGGCCCATTCCGGGGTGCCGGACCCGGTCCGTTTTTTGCCGCGGCAGCCCATTCCGGGGTGCCGGGGCCGGTCCGTTTTTTGCCGCGGCGTCCCATTCCGGGGTGCCGGCTCCGGTCCGTTTTTTGCCGCGGCGGCCCATTCCAGGGTGCCGGCGCCGGTCCGTTTTTTGCCGCGGCGGCCCATTCCGGGGTGCCGGACCCGGTCCGTTTTTTGCCACGGCGGCCCATTCCGGGGTGCCGGCGCCGGTCCGTTTTTTGCCGCGGCGGACCATTCCGGGGTGCCGGGGCCGGTCCGTTTTTTGACGCGGCGGCCCATTCCGGGGTGCCGTAGCCGGTCCGTTTTTTGCCGCGGCGGCCCATTCCGGGGTGCCGGGGCCGGTCCGTTTTTTGACGCGGCGGCCCATTCCGGGGTGCCGGCCCCGGTCCGTTTTTTGCCGCGGTGGCCCATTCCGGGGTGCCGGGGCCGGTCCGTTTTTTGCCGCGGCGGCCCATTCCGGGGTGCCGGGGCCGGTCCGTTTTTTGACGCGGCGGCCCATTCCGGGGTGCCGGCTCCGGTCCGTTTTTTGCCGCGGCGGCCCATTCCGGGGTGCCGGACCCGGTCCATTTTTTGCCGCGGCAGCCCATTCCGGGGTGCCGGCTCCGGTCCGTTTTTTGCCGCGGCGGCCCATTCCGGGGTGCCGGGGCCGGTCCGTTTTTTGCCGCGGCAGCCCATTCCAGGGTGCCGGACCCGGTCCGTTTTTTGCCGCGGCGGCCCATTCCGGGGTGCCGGAGTCGGTCCGTTTTTTGCCGCGGCGGCCCATTCCGGGGTGCCGGCGCCGGTCCGTTTTTTGCCGCGGCGGCCCATTCCGGGGTGCCGGACCCGGTCCGTTTTTTGCCGCGGCGGCCCATTCCGGGGTGCCGGACCCGGTCCGTTTTTTACTGCGGCGGCCCATTCCGGGGTGCCGGGGCCGGTCCGTTTTTTGCCGCGGCGGCCCATTCCGGGGTGCCGGCTCCGGTCCGTTTTTTGCCGCGGCGGCCCATTCCGGGGTGCCGGGGCCGGTCCGTTTTTTGCCGCGGCGGCCCATTCCGGGGTGCCGGAGCCGGTCCGTTTTTTGCCGCGGCGGCCCATTCCGGGGTGCCGGAGCCGGTCCGTTTTTTGCCGCGGCAGCCCATTCCGGGGTGCCGGAGCCGGTCCGTTTTTTGCCGCGGCGGCCCATTCTGGGGTGCCGGCTCCGGTCCGTTTTTTGCCGCGGCGGCCCATTCCGGGGTGCCGGGGCCGGTCCGTTTTTTGCCGCGGCGGCCCATTCCGGGGTGCCGGACCCGGTCCGTTTTTTGCCGCGGCGGCCCATTCCGGGGTGCCAGACCCGGTCCGTTTTTTGCCGCGGCGGCCCATTCCGGGGTGCCGGCGCCGGTCTGTTTTTTGCCGCGGCGGCCCATTCCGGGGTGCCGGACCCGGTCCGTTTTTTGCCGCGGCGGCCCATTCCGGGGTGCCGGACCCGGTCCGTTTTTTGCCGCGGCGGCCCATTCCGGGGTGCCGGCTCCGGTCCGTTTTTTGCCGCGGCGGCCCATTCCGGGGTGCCGGACCCGGTCCGTTTTTTGACGCGGCGGCCCATTCCGGGGTGCTCGGGCCGGTCCGTTTTTTGCCGCGGCGGCCCATTCCGGGGTGCCGGAGCCGGTCCGTTTTTTGACGCGGCGGCCCATTCCGGGGTGCCGGGGCCGGTCCATTTTTTGCCGCGGCGGCCCATTCCGGGGTGCCGGACCCGGTCCGTTTTTTGCCGCGGCGGCCCATTCCGGGGTGCCGGGGCCGGTCCGTTTTTTGCCGCGGCGTCCCATTCCGGGGTGCCGGACCCGGTCCGTTTTTTGCCGCGGCGGCCCATTCCGGGGTGCCGGGGCCGGTCCGTTTTTTACTGCGGCGGCCCATTCCGGGGTGCCGGGGCCGGTCCGTTTTTTGCCGCGGCGGCCCATTCCAGGGTGCCGGCTCCGATCCGTTTTTTGCCGCGGCGGCCCATTCCGGGGTGCCGGCTCCGGTCCGTTTTTTGACGCGGCGGCCCATTCCGGGGTGCAAGAGCCGGTCCGTTTTTTGCCGCGGCGGCCCATTCCGGGGTGCCGGACTCGGTCCGTTTTTTGCCGCGGCGGCCCATTCCGGGGTGCCGGGGCCGGTCCGTTTTTTGCCGCGGCGGCCCATTCCGGGGTGCCGGGGCCGGTCTGTTTTTTGCCGCGGCGGCCCATTCCGGGGTGCCGGACCCGGTCCGTTTTTTGCCGCGGCGGCCCATTCCGGGGTGCCGGCTCCGGTCCGTTTTTTGCCGCGGCGGCCCATTCCGGGGTGCCGGACCCGGTCCGTTTTTTGCCGCGGCGGCCCATTCCGGGGTGCCGGAGCTGGTCCGTTTTTTGCCGCGGCGGCCCATTCCGGGGTGCGGGAGCCGGTCCGTTTTTTGACGCGGCGGCCCATTCCGGGGTGCCGGAGCCGGTCCGTTTTTTGCCGCGGCAGCCCATTCCGGGGTGCCGGGGCCGGTCCGTTTTTTGCCGCGGCGGCCCATTCCGGGGTGCCGGACCCGGTCCGTTTTTTGCCGCGGCGGCCCATTCCGGGGTGCCGGAGCCGGTCCGTTTTTTGCCGCGGCGGCCCATTCCGGGGTGCCGGACCCGGTCCGTTTTTTTCCGCGGCGGCCCATTCCGGGGTGCCAGGGCCGGTCCGTTTTTTGCCGCGGCGGCCCATTCCGGGGTGCCGGAGCCGGTCCGTTTTTTGCCGCGGCGGCCCATTCCGGGGTGCCGGCTCCGGTCCGTTTTTTGCCGCGGCGGCCCATTCCAGGGTGCCGGCTCCGATCCGTTTTTTGCCGCGGCGGCCCATTCCGGGGTGCCGGAGCCGGTCCGTTTTTTGCCGCGGCGGCCCATTCCGGGGTGCCGGACCCGGTCCGTTTTTTGCCGCGGCGGCCCATTCCGGGGTGCCGGGGCCGGTCCGTTTTTTGCCGCGGCGGCCCATTCCGGGGTGCCGGACCCGGTCTGTTTTTTGCCGCGGCGGCCCATTCCAGGGTGCCGGCTCCGGTCCGTTTTTTGCCGCGGCGGCCCATTCCGGGGTGCCGGCGCCAGTCCGTTTTTTGCCGCGGCGGCCCATTCCGGGGTGCCGGACCCGGTCCGTTTTTTGACGCGGCGGCCCATTCCGGGGTGCCGGACCCGGTCTGTTTTTTGACGCGGCGGCCCATTCCGGGGTGCCGGCTCCGGTCCGTTTTTTGCCGCGGCGGCCCATTCCGGGGTGCCGGCTCCGGTCCGTTTTTTGCCGCAGCAGCCCATTCCGGGGTGCCGGCTCCGGTCCGTTTTTTGCCGCGGCGGCCCATTCCGGGGTGCCGGGGCCGGTCCGTTTTTTGCCGCGGCGGCCCATCCCGGGGTGCCGGCTCCGGTCCGTTTTTTGCCGCGGCGGCCCATTCCGGGGTGCCAAAGCCGGTCCGTTTTTTTGCCGCGGCGGCCCATTCCGGGGTGCCGGCCCCGGTCCGTTTTTTGCCGCGGCGGCCCATTCCGGGGTGCCGGCTCCGGTCCGTTTTTTGCCGCGGCGGCCCATTCCGGGGTGCCGGCTCCGGTCCGTTTTTTGCCGCGGCGGCCCATTCCGGGGTGCCGGCGCCGGTCCGTTTTTTCACGCGGCGGCCCATTCCGGGGTGCCGGCTCCGGTCCGTTTTTTGCCGCGGCGGCCCATTCCGGGGTGCCGGGGCCGGTCCGTTTTTTGCCGCGGCGGCCCATTCCGGGGTGCCGGCGCCGGTCCGTTTTTTGCCGCGGCGGCCCATTCCGGGGTGCCGGCTCCGGTCCGTTTTTTGCCGCGGCGGCCCATTCCGGGGTGCCGGCGCCGGTCCGTTTTTTGCCGCGGCGGCCCATTCCGGGGTGCTGGACCCGGTCCGTTTTTTGCCGCGGCGGCCCATTCCGGGGTGCCGGCTCCGGTCCGTTTTTTGCCGCGGCGGCCCATTCCGGGGTGCCGGCGCCGGTCCGTTTTTTGCCGCGGCGGCCCATTCCGGGGTGCTGGACCCGGTCCGTTTTTTGCCGCGGCGGCCCATTCCGGGGTGCCGGACCCGGTCCGTTTTTTGACGCGGCGGGCCATTCCGGGGTGCCGGCTCCGGTCCGTTTTTTGCCGCGGCGGCCCATTCCGGGGTGCCGGCTCCGGTCCGTTTTTTGCCGCGGCGGCCCATTCCGGGGTGCCGGGGCCGGTCCGTTTTTTGCCGCGGCGGCCCATTCCGGGGTGCCGGCGCCGGTCCGTTTTTTGCCGCGGCGGCCCATTCCGGGGTGCCGGGGCCGGTCCGCTTTTTGCCGCGGCGGCCCATTCCGGGGTGCCGGCGCCGGTCCGTTTTTTGCCGCAGCGGCCCATTCCGGGGTGCCGGCTCCGGTCCGTTTTTTGCCGCGGCGGCCCATTCCGGGGTGCCGGGGCCGGTCCGTTTTTTGCCGCGGCGGCCCATTCCGGGGTGCCGGCTCCGGTCCGTTTTTTGCCGCGGCGGCCCATTCCGGGCTGCCGGCTTCGGTCCGTTTTTTGCCGCGGTGGCCCATTCCGGGCTGCCGGCTCCGGTCCGTTTTTTGCCGCGGCGGCCCATTCCGGGGTGCCGGCTCCGGTCCGTTTTTTGCCGCGGCGGCCCATTCCGGGGTGCCGGCGCCGGTCCGTTTTTTGCCGCGGCGGCCCATTCCGGGGTGCCGGGGCCGGTCCGTTTTTTGCCGCGGCGGCCCATTCCGGGGTGCCGGCGCCGGTCCGTTTTTTGCCGCGGCGGCCCATTCCGGGGTGCCGGGGCCGGTCCGTTTTTTGCCGCGGCGGCCCATTCCGGGGTGCCGGCGCCGGTCCGTTTTTTGCCGCGGCGGCCCATTCCGGGGTGCCGGACCCGGTCCGTTTTTTGCCGCGGCGGCCCATTCCGGGGTGCCGGGGCCGGTCCGTTTTTTGCCGCGGCGGCCCATTCCGGGGTGCCGGCTCCGGTCCGTTTTTTGCTGCGGCGGCCCATTCCGGGGTGCCGGCTCTGGTCCGTTTTTTGCTGCGGCGGCCCATTCCGGGGTGCCGGCTCTGGTCCGTTTTTTGCCGCGGCGGCCCATTCCAGGGTGCCGGACCCGGTCCGTTTTTTGCCGCGGCGGCCCATTCCGGGGTGCCGGCTCCGGTCCGTTTTTTGCCGCGGCGGCCCATTCCGGGGTGCCGGCTCTGGTCCGTTTTTTGCCGCGGCGGCCCATTCCGGGGTGCCGGCGCCGGTCCGTTTTTTGCCGCGGCAGCCCATTCCGGGGTGCCGGGGCCGGTCCGTTTTTTGCCGCGGCGGCCCATTCCGGGGTGCCGGCCCCGGTCCGTTTTTTGCCGCGGCAGCCCATTCCGGGGTGCCGGGGCCGGTCCGTTTTTTGCCGCGGCGGCCCATTCCGGGGTGCCGGGGCCGGTCCGTTTTTTGCCGCGGCGGCCCATTCCGGGGTGCCGGCGCCGGTCCGTTTTTTGCCGCGGCAGCCCATTCCGGGGTGCCGGGGCCGGTCCGTTTTTTGCCGCGGCGGCCCATTCCGGGGTGCCGGCCCCGCTCCGTTTTTTGCCGCAGTGGCCCGTTCTGGGGTGCCGGCTCCGGTCCGTTTTTTGCCGCGGCGGCCCATTCCGGGGTGCCGGGGCCGGTCCGTTTTTTGCCGCGGCGGCCCATTCCGGGGTGCCGGCCCCGGTCCGTTTTTTGCCACGGCGGCCCATTCCGGGGTGCCGGAGCCGGTCCGTTTTTTGCCGCGGCGGCCCATTCCGGGGTGCCAGAGCCGGTCCGTTTTTTGCCGCGGCGGCCCATTCCGGGGTGCCGGACCCGGTCCGTTTTTTGCCGCGGCGGCCCATTCCGGGGTGCCGGCGCCGGTCCGTTTTTTGCCGCGGCGGCCCATTCCGGGGTGCCGGAGCCGGTCCGTTTTTTGCCGCGGCGGCCCATTCCGGGGTGAGGGACCCGGTCCGTTTTTTGCCACGGCGGCCCATTCCGGGGTGCCGGACCCGGTCCGTTTTTTGCCGCGGCGGCCCATTCCGGGGTGCCGGCTCCGGTCCGTTTTTTGCCGCGGCGGCCCATTCCGGGGTGCCGGACCCGGTCCGTTTTTTTGCCGCGGCGGCCCATTCCGGGGTGCCGGACCTGGTCCGTTTTTTTGCCGCGGCGGCCCATTCCGGGGTGCCAGAGCCGGTCCGTTTTTTGCCGCGGCGGCCCATTCCGGGGTGCCGGACCCGGTCCGTTTTTTGCCACGGCGGCCCATTCCGGGGTGCCGGACCCGGTCCGTTTTTTGCCGCGGCGGCCCATTCCGGGGGTGCCGGCGCCGGTCCATTTTTTGCCGCGGCGGCCCATTCCGGGGTGCCGGGGCCGGTCCGTTTTTTGCCGCGGCGGCCCATTCCGGGGTGCCGGCTCTGGTCCGTTTTTTGCCGCGGCGGCTCATTCCGGGGTGCCGGGGCCGGTCCGTTTTTTGCCGCGGCGGCCCATTCCGGGGTGCCGGGGCCGGTCCGTTTTTTGACGCGGCGGCCCATTCCGGGGTGCTGGCTCCGGTCCGTTTTTTGCCGCGGCGGCCCATTCCGGGGTGCGGGCGCCGGTCCGTTTTTTGACGCGGCGGCCCATTCCGGGGTGCCGGGGCCGGTCCGTTTTTTGCCGCGGCGGCCCATTCCAGGGTGCCGGCTCCGGTCCGTTTTTTGCCGCGGCGGCCCATTCCGGGGTGCCGGACCCGGTCCGTTTTTTGCCGCGGCGGCCCATTCCGGGGTGCCGGAGCCGGTCCGTTTTTTGCCGCGGCGGCCCATTCCGGGGTGCCGGACCCGGTCCGTTTTTTGCCGCGGCGGCCCATTCCGGGGTGCCGGCGCCGGTCCGTTTTTTGCCGCGGCGGCCCATTCCGGGCTGCCGGCTCCGGTCCGTTTTTTGCCGCGGCGGCCCATTCCGGGGTGCCGGGGCCGGTCCGTTTTTTGCCACGGCGGCCCATTCCGGGGTGCCGGACCCGGTCTGTTTTTTGACGCGGCGGCCCATTCCGGGGTGCCGGCTCCGGTCCGTTTTTTGACGCGGCGGCCCATTCCGGGGTGCCGGCTCCGGTCCGTTTTTTGCCGCGGCGGCCCATTCCGGGGTGCCGGCTCCGGTCCGTTTTTTGCCGCGGCGGCCCATTCCGGGGTGCCGGGGCGGTCCGTTTTTTGCCGCGGCGGCCCATTCCGGGGTGCCGGCTCCGGTCCGTTTTTTGCCGCGGCGGCCCATTCCGGGGTGCCGGGGCCGGTCCGTTTTTTGCCGCGGCGGCCCATTCCGGGGTGCCGGCTCCGGTCCGTTTTTTTGCCGCGGCGGCCCATTCCGGGGTGCCGGCTCCGGTCCGTTTTTTTGCCGCGGCGGCCCATTCCGGGGTGCCGGCTCCGGTCCGTTTTTTGCCGCGGCGGCCCATTCCGGGGTGCCGGCGCCGGTCCGTTTTTTGACACGGCGGCCCGTTCCGGGGTGCCGGCGCCGGTCCGTTTTTTGCCGCGGCGGCCCATTCCGGGGTGCCGGCTCCGGTCCGTTTTTTGACGCGGCGGCCCATTCCGGGGTGCCGGCGCCGGTCCGTTTTTTGCCGCGGCGGCCCATTCCGGGGTGCCGGACCCGGTCCGTTTTTTGCCGCGGCGGCCCATTCCGGGGTGCCGGACCCGGTCCGTTTTTTGCCGCGGCGGCCCATTCCGGGGGTGCCGGGGCCGGTCCGTTTTTGCCGCGGCGGCCCATTCCGGGGTGCCGGCGCCGGTCCGTTTTTTGCCGCGGCGGCCCATTCCGGGGGTGCCGGGGCCGGTCCGTTTTTTGCCGCGGCGGCCCATTCCGGGGTGCCGGCTCCGGTCCGTTTTTTGCCGCGGCGGCCCAATCCGGGGTGCCGGGGCTGGTCCGTTTTTTGCCGCGGCGGGCCATTCCGGGGTGCCGGCGCCGGTCCGTTTTTTGCCGCGGCGGCCGATTCCGGGGTGCCGGACCCGGTCCGTTTTTTGCCGCGCGGCCCATTCCGGGGTGCCGGCTCCGGTCCGTTTTTTGCCGCGGCGGCCCATTCCGGGGTGCCGGTGCCGGTCCGTTTTTTGCTGCGGCGGCCCATTCCGGGGTGCCGGGGCCGGTCCGTTTTTTGCCGCGGCGGCCCATTCCGGGGTGCCAGGGCCGGTCCGTTTTTTGCTCGGCGGCCCATTCCGGGGTGCCGGCGCCGGTCCGTTTTTTTGCCGCGGCGGCCCATTCCGGGGTGCCGGGGCCGGTCCGTTTTTTGACGCGGCGGCCCATTCCGGGGTGCCGGCCCCGGTCCGTTTTTTGCCGCGGCGGCCCATTCCGGGCTGCCGGGGCCGGTCCGTTTTTTGCCGCGGCGGCCCATTCCGGGGTGCCGGACCCGGTCCGTTTTTTGCCGCGGCGGCCCATTCCGGGGTGCCGGCTCCGGTCCGCTTTTTGCCGCGGCGGCCCATTCCGGGGTGCCGGCGCCGGTCCGTTTTTTGCCGCGGCGGCCCATTCCGGGGTGCCGGGGCCGGTCCGTTTTTTGCCGCGGCGGCCCATTCCGGGGTGCCGGCTCCGGTCCGTTTTTTGCCGCGGCGGCCCATTCCGGGGTGACGGGGCCGGTCCGTTTTTTTGCCGCGGCGGCCCATTCCGGGGGTGCCGGCTCCGGTCCGTTTTTTGCCGCGGCGGCCCATTCCGGGGTGCCGGGGCCGGTCCGTTTTTTGCCGCGGTGGCCCATTCCGGGGTGCCGGCGCCGGTCCGTTTTTTGCCGCGGCGGCCCATTCCGGGGTGCCGGACCCGGTCCGTTTTTTTGACGCGGCGGCCCATTCCAGGGTGCCGGCTCCGGTCCGTTTTTTTGCCGCGGCGGCCCATTCCGGGGTGCCGGAGCCGGTCCGTTTTTTTGCCGCGGCGGCCCATTCCGGGGTGCCGGCTCCGGTCCGTTTTTTGCCGCGGCGGCCCATTCCGGGGTGCCGGACCCGGTCCGTTTTTTGCCGCGGCGGCCCATTCCGGGGTGCCGGAGCCGGTCCGTTTTTTGCCGCGGCGGCCCATTCCGGGGTGCCGGCTCTGGTCCGTTTTTTGCCGCGGCGGCCCATTCCGGGGTGCCGGGGCCGGTCCGTTTTTTGCCGCGGCAGCCCATTCCGGGGTGCCGGGGCCGGTCCGTTTTTTGCCGCGGCGGCCCATTCCGGGGTGCCGGGGCCGGTCCGTTTTTTGCCGCGGCAGCCCATTCCGGGGGGCCGGCTCCGGTCCGTTTTTTTGCCACGGCGGCCCATTCCGGGGTGCCGGAGCCGGTCCGTTTTTTGCCGCGGCGGCCCATTCCGGGGTGCCGGGGCCGGTCCGTTTTTTGCCGCGGCGGCCCATTCCGGGGGTGCCGGCGCCGGTCCGTTTTTTCCCGCGGCGGCCCATTCCGGGGTGCCGGACCCGGTCCGTTTTTTGCCGCGGCGGCCCATTCCGGGGTGCCGGAGCCGGTCCGTTTTTTGCCGCGGCGGCCCATTCCGGGGTGAGGGACCCGGTCCGTTTTTTTGCCGCGGCAGCCCATTCCGGGGTGCCGGACCCGGTCCGTTTTTTGCCGCGGCGGCCCATTCCGGGGTGCCGGCTCCGGTCCGTTTTTTTGCCGCGGCGGCCCATTCCGGGGTGCCGGCCCCGGTCCGTTTTTTGCCGCGGCGGCCCATTCCGGGGTGCCGGACCTGGTCCGTTTTTTGCCACGGCGGCCCATTCCGGGGTGCCAGAGCCGGTCCGTTTTTTGCCGCGGCGGCCCATTCCGGGGTGCCGGGGCCGGTCCGTTTTTTGCCGCGGCGGCCCATTCCGGGGTGCCGGACCCGGTCCGTTTTTTGCCGCGGCGGCCCATTCCGGGGTGCCGGCGCCGGTCCATTTTTTGCCGCGGCGGCCCATTCCGGGGTGCCGGGGCCGGTCCGTTTTTTGCCGCGGCGGCTCATTCCGGGGTGCCGGGGCCGGTCCGTTTTTTTGCCACGGCGGCCCATTCCGGGGTGCCGGACCCGGTCCGTTTTTTTGCCGCGGCGGCTCATTCCGGGGTGCCGGGGCCGGTCCGTTTTTTTGCCGCGGCGGCCCATTCCGGGGTGCTGGCTCCGGTCCGTTTTTTGCCGCGGCGGCCCATTCCGGGGTGCGGGCGCCGGTCCGTTTTTTGACGCGGCGGCCCATTCCGGGGGTGCCGGGGCCGGTCCGTTTTTTTGCCGCGGCGGCCCATTCCAGGGTGCCGGCTCCTGTCCGTTTTTTGCCGCGGCGGCCCATTCCGGGGTGCCGGACCCGGTCCGTTTTTTGCCGCGGCGGCCCATTCCGGGGTGCCGGAGCCGGTCCGTTTTTTGCCGCGGCGGCCCATTCCGGGGTGCCGGACCCGGTCCGTTTTTTGCCGCGGCGGCCCATTCCGGGGTGCCGGGGCCGGTCCGTTTTTTGCCGCGGCGGCCCATTCCGGGCTGCCGGCGCCGGTCCGTTTTTTGCCGCGGCGGCCCATTCCGGGGTGCCGGCTCCGGTCCGTTTTTGCCGCGGCGGCCCATTCCGGGGTGCCGGGGCCGGTCCGTTTTTTGCCACGGCGGCCCATTCCGGGGTGCCAGGGCCGGTCCATTTTTTGCCGCGGCGGCCCATTCCGGGGTGCCGGCGCCGGTCCGTTTTTTGCCGCGGCGGCCCATTCCGGGGTGCCGGCTCCGGTCCGTTTTTTGCCGCGGCGGCCCATTCCGGGGTGCCGGGGCCGGTCCGTTTTTTGCCGCGGCGGCCCATTCCGGGGTGCCGGGCCGGTCCGTTTTTTGCCGCGGCGGCCCATTCCGGGGTGCCGGCGCCGGTCCGTTTTTTGCCGCGGCGGCCCATTCCGGGGTGCCGGCTCCGGTCCGTTTTTTGCCGCGGTGGCCCATTCCGGGGTGCCGGAATTGGTCCGTTTTTTGCCGCGGCGGCCCATTCCGGGGTGCCAGGGCCGGTCCGTTTTTTGCCGCGGCGGCCCATTCCGGGGTGCCGGCGCCGGTCCGTTTTTTGCCGCGGCGGCCCATTCCGGGGTGCCGGACCCGGTCCGTTTTTTGCCGCGGCGGCCCATTCCGGGGTGCCGGGGCCGGTCCGTTTTTTTGCCGCGGCGGCCCATTCCGGGGTGCCGGGCCCAGTCCGTTTTTTGCCCCGGCGGCCCATTGCGGGGTGCCGGCTCCGGTCCGTTTTTTGCCGCGGCGGCCCATTCCGGGGTGCCGGACCCGGTCCGTTTTTTGCCGCGGCGGCCCATTCCGGGGTGCCGGGGCCGGTCCGTTTTTTGCCGCGGCGGCCCATTCCGGGGTGCCGGCTCTGGTCCGTTTTTTGCCGCAGCGGCCCATTCCGGGGTGCCGGACCCGGTCCGTTTTTTGCCGCGGCGGCCCATTCCGGGGTGCCGGACCCGGTCCGTTTTTTGCCGCGGCGGCCCATTCCGGGGTGCCGGACCCGGTCCGTTTTTTGCCGCGGCGGCCCATTCCGGGGTGCCGGGGCCGGTCCGTTTTTTGCCACGGCGGCCCATTCCGGGTGCCTGACCCGGTCCGTTTTTTGCCGCGGCGGCCCATTCCGGGGTGCCGGCTCCGGTCCGTTTTTTGACGCGGCGGCCCATTCCGGGGTGCCGGCTCCGGTCCGTTTTTTGCCGCGGCGGCCCATTCCGGGGGTGCCGGCGCCGGTCCGTTTTTTGCCGCGGCCGCCCATTCCGGGGTGCCGGGGCCGGTCCGTTTTTTGCCGCGGCGGCCCATTCCGGGGTGCCGGGGCCGGTCCGTTTTTTGCCGCGGCGGCCCATTCCGGGGTGCCGGGGCCGGTCTGTTTTTTGCCGCGGCAGCCCATTCCGGGGTGCCGGCGCCGGTCCGTTTTTTGCCGCGACGGCCCATTCCGGGGTGCCGGCTCCGGTCCGTTTTTTGACGCGGCGGCCCATTCCGGGGTGCCGGAGCCGGTCCGTTTTTTTGCCGCGGCGGCCCATTCCGGGGTGCTGGGGCCGGTCCGTTTTTTGCCGCGGCGGCCCATTCCGGGGTGCCGGGGCCGGTCCGTTTTTTGACGCGGCGGCCCATTCCGGGGTGCCGGGGCCGGTCCGTTTTTTGCCGCGGCGGCCCATTCCGGGGTGCCGGCCCCGGTCCGTTTTTTGCCGCGGCGGCCCATTCCGGGGTGCCGGCTCCGGTCCGTTTTTTGACACGGCGGCCCATTCCGGGGTGCCGGAGCCGGTCCGTTTTTTGACGCGGCGGCCCATTCCGGGGTGCCGGGGCCGGTCCGTTTTTTGCCGCGGCGGCCCATTCCGGGCTGCCGGACCAGGTCCGTTGTTTGCCCCGGCGGCCCATTCCGGGGTGCCGGGGCCGGTCCGTTTTTTGACGCGGCGGCCCATTCCGGGGTGCCGGGGCCGGTCCGTTTTTTGCCGCGGCGGCCCATTCCGGGGTGCCGGCGCCGGTCCGTTTTTTGCCGCGGCGGCCCATTCCGGGGTGCTGGACCCGGTCCGTTTTTTGCCGCGGCGGCCCATTCCGGGGTGCCGGACCCGGTCCGTTTTTTGCCGCGGCGGCCCATTCCGGGGGGCCGGACCCGGTCCGTTTTTTGCCGCGGCGGCCCATTCCGGGGTGCCAGAGCCGGTCCGTTTTTTGCCGCGGCGGCCCATTCCGGGGTGCCGGCTCCGGTCCGTTTTTTGCCGCGGCGGCCCATTCCGGGGTGCCGGCGCCGGTCCGTTTTTTGCCGCGGCGGCCCATTCCGGGGTGCCGGCTCCGGTCCGTTTTTTGCCGCGGCGGCCCATTCCGGGGTGCCGGACCAGGTCCGTTTTTTGCCGCGGCGGCCCATTCCGGGGTGCCGGACCCGGTCCGTTTTTTGACGCGGCGGCCCATTTTTGGGTGCCGGACCCGGTCCGTTTTTTGCCGCGGCGGCCCATTCCGGGGTGCCGGACCTGGTCCGTTTTTTGCCGCGGCGGCCCATTCCGGGGTGCCAGAGCCGGTCCGTTTTTTGCCGCGGCGGCCCATTCCGGGGTGCCGGCTCCGGTCCGTTTTTTGCCGCGGCGGCCCATTCCGGGGTGCCGGCGCCGGTCCGTTTTTTGCCGCGGCGGCCCATTCCGGGGTGCTGGACCCGGTCCGTTTTTTGACGCGGCGGCCCATTCCGGGGTGCCGGACCAGGTCCGTTTTTTGCCGCGGCGGCCCATTCCAGGGTGCCGGACCCGGTCCGTTTTTTGACGCGGCGGCCCATTCCGGGGTGCCGTGCCGGTCCGTTTTTTGCTGCGGCGGCCCATTCCGGGGTGCCGGCGCCGGTCCGTTTTTTGCCGCGGCGGCCCATTCCGGGGTGCCGGACCCGGTCCGTTTTTTGACGCGGCGGCCCATTCCGGGGTGCCGGACCCGGTCTGTTTTTTGACGCGGCGGCCCATTCCGGGGTGCCGGCTCCGGTCCGTTTTTTGCCGCGGCGGCCCATTCCGGGGTGCCGGCTCCGGTCCGTTTTTTGCCGCAGCAGCCCATTCCGGGGTGCCGGGGCCGGTCCGTTTTTTGCCGCGGCGGCCCATTCCAGGGTGCCGGACCCGGTCCGTTTTTTGCCGCGGCGGCCCATTCCGGGGTGCCGGGGCCGGTCCGTTTTTTGCCGCGGCGGCCCATTCCGGGGTGCCGGCTCCGGTCCGTTTTTTGCCGCGGCGGCCCATTCCGGGGTGCCGGCCCCGGTCCGTTTTTTGCCGCGGCGGCCCATTCCGGGGTGCCGGCTCCGGTCCGTTTTTTGCCGCGGCGGCCCATTCCGGGGTGCCGGCTCCGGTCCGTTTTTTGCCGCGGCGGCCCATCCGGGGTGCCGGCGCCGGTCCGTTTTTTGACGCGGCGGCCCATTCCGGGGTGCCGGCTCCGGTCCGTTTTTTGCCGCGGCGGCCCATTCCGGGTGCCGGGGCCGGTCCGTTTTTTGCCGCGGCGGCCCATTCCGGGGTGCCGGCGCCGGTCCGTTTTTTGCCGCGGCGGCCCATTCCGGGGTGCCGGGGCCGGTCCGTTTTTTGCCGCGGCGGCCCATTCCGGGGTGCCGGCGCCGGTCCGTTTTTTGCCGCGGCGGCCCATTCCGGGGTGCTGGACCCGGTCCGTTTTTGCCGCGGCGGCCCATTCCGGGGTGCCGGCTCCGGTCCGTTTTTTGCCGCGGCGGCCCATTCCGGGGTGCCGGCGCCGGTCCGTTTTTTGCCGCGGCGGCCCATTCCGGGGTGCCGGGGCCGGTCCGTTTTTTGCCGCGGCGGCCCATTCCGGGGTGCCGGACCCGGTCCGTTTTTTGCCGCGGCGGCCCATTCCGGGGTGCCGGCTCCGGTCCGTTTTTTGCCGCGGCGGCCCATTCCGGGGTGCCGGGGCCGGTCTGTTTTTTGCCGCGGCGGCCCATTCCGGGGTGCCGGACCCGGTCCGTTTTTTGACGCGGCGGCCCATTCCGGGGTGCCGGAGCCGGTCCGTTTTTTGCCGCGGCGGCCCATTCCGGGGTGCCGGCTCCGGTCCGTTTTTTGCCGCGGCCGCCCATTCCGGGGTGCCGGCTCCGGTCCGTTTTTTGCCGCGGCGGCCCATTCCGGGGTGCCGGGGCCGGTCCGTTTTTTGCCGCGGCGGCCCATTCCGGGGTGCCGGCTCCGGTCCGTTT